>NW_028269918.1:0-85852 GCF_054644295.1 Miniopterus natalensis | reverse complement strand
AATCACGCACTGAAGTCATTTCTAAGCATATCCATAGAATTGTTGGCGTAAATGCATGGAATTCTGTCATTTCCTTGATCTTAGTTCATCCTGGGACTGTACCATTGTGAATTTGTGTAACAACATCCGAGTACCTTCCTGAGCATGGACGCTCTTAATTGTCCATCCCCCTAATCATGTATTCTGTGAATCTAAACTACCGTGATCTTAGCCCCTCTTGATCACGTATAACACTGATCATGCATAACAACTGAAAATGTTCTTCCCGGCCCCTGAGCGGCAACCTGGCTGACTCTGTTACTTCAGACCGTAGACCCTACCTCATGAGCATGAAGCCATGGGACCCGACACCTTTCTGAATATGAATATCCTCTGATAATGGAGCCATTTTGAGAAACACCAACACTCTGCATGGACCAATGAGTGTGGAATATCCTGAACATAAACGTTCAAGGAATATACACTCTTGATCATGGAATCCTTGTGTGTAGTCAGTGATACACAGAAACTCAATAAGCATGGACTCTTCTGATGATGGACTGCCCTAAGAATCTACTTCCCTAATTAGAGCCAATTTCCAAGTATCTACTTGGTAGTTTATCCTCTGTATGTGTACCAGCCTGAGCATCAAAACCCTCCGTAAGGAGCCTACTGACCGTGACATACTTCGATTTGAATCTCCCTTGAATATCGCGTCACTTGAGCATATACTCTCTTCTTGATATTTAATACTGCTAAACATGTAAATTCTGTGCATGAAAACGTTTCAGTAAGGACACACACTGAGAATAAAACACTTAGGAGAACAAACAGCTTACCCATGGCCACTCTAGTGTGGATAACTTGAGGATAAACACCGGGGACATGGATCCCCTGAACGTGGAATGAATGACCTCAATTACGTGTATGCATGAATGTAAGAAGAGTGGACATTTTTCAATTGGAATCCTGTAAGTATGAATTTCCTTGATCCTAGTTTAACTTGGAAATGTTATTTTGCGGTTTTGTGTAATCCCTTTTCCTGTACCTTCGTTTGCATGAAAAGCCTAATTGTATATTCCCCTGATCCTGACCTTCTTTGATTGTAACCTCCCCTTAATGTAGCCCACTTGAGCATGTATCTTGTAGATTATGTGTAATTTAATAAATCATACTTTCCTGAGCATGCATTCTGTTGACCATGGAGCCTTTTGAATTTGAACGACTCTGAGAATGACACGCTTCAGAAAATGTATCCCCAAGACCATGGGATATCTTCCTGTGTGACATCTTGAGCTTCATCAATCTGAGAATGGACCCTTCGAAATATGGAATCAGTGAGCCCCGTCATTTCTAAGCATATCCCTAGGAATCCTTGACCTGTACATCCATGGAATGCTGCCATAATTCCCTTGATCCTGGTTCACCCTGAGAATATACCTGTGTGGTTTTGAGTAACAACATACAAGTACCTTCCTGAGTATGGAGGCTTTGAAGGCCGACGCCTCTAATCATGTATTCTGTGAATTTAAGCTACCGTGATCTTAAGCCCCTCTTGATCATGTATACCACCGATTGTGTATAAGACCAGGACATATAGTTTTCTAAGCATGGAAGGCCTGATCAGAGAGCTGGCTATGTACCTTCAGACCATAGAGCCTTCCTCACGGGCATGAACCCATGTGATTTTACAACATTTTGAGTACGCATGTCCTCTTATCATGGAAGCATTTTGAGAAATACCGACACTCAGCATCGACCCATGAGTGTTGAATATCCTGAGCAGAAAGGTCCGGGGATTATATACTCTTGATCATGGAATCCTTGGACGTGATCAATGATAAACAGCAACTCAAGAAGTGTGGACACTTCTGATCATGGGCAGCACTGAGAGTCAACTTCCTTCATTAGAGCCACTTTCCAGTATGTGCCTACTTGTTTATGCCCTGAATGTGTACCAGCATGAGCATCAAAACCCTCAGCATGAAGCCTACTGACCGTGACACACTGCTTTTTTAATCTCACTTGAATGCCACTTGAGAATACACCCACTTCTTGATGTTTAATGCCTGAACATGTAAAATTATGTGCATGGAAACATTTGAATAACGACCCACACTAAGAATAAAACACTCGTGATAATAAGTACCCTATCTCTGGCCCCTCTTGGGTGGATAACTTGAGGATCCACACTGTGAACATGGATTGCCTGAACGTGGAATCAATTTCCGCAAGCATATCTAACCATGAATCTAAGAAGAGAGGAGATTGCCGCTCATAGAATGCCGTGAGTACTAAATTCCTTGATTGTTTTTTGCCCAGAGAATGTTCTGTTGTGATTTTGTCTGAACCCTGTACATGTAAGTACTCGGACATGTAATCACTAATTGTAGACAGTTGTTCTCCTGCCTTGCTTTGATGTTAATCTCCCTTCTAGTTAGTTCCCTTTGAGCATGTACCGTCTTGATTATATGTTCCATCTGAACATGTACATTGCTGAGCATGGATTCTGCTGTGCATGGAACCATTTGCATATGGACCCCTCTAAGGATAATGCACTTTGGATAATGAAACGCCCTAACCATGCTCATGTGGAACATCCCGAGCTTCAACAACCTGAGCATGGACCCTCCTGAACATGGAATCAATGAGCACAAAAACATCTAAGCATGTACCAAGAACCAGAAGTGTCCACACTTCTTGAGTTGCTGTTCATGGGATTCTGTAAGTATTAATTTCTTTGGCCCTTGTTTCCTCTGAGAATGTTCTTTTCTGATTTTTGTGTAACCCTGTACATGTACCTTCTTGAGCATGAAACCCCTCATTGTAGACTCTCCTGATCATGGCTTGCTTTGATATTCATCTCCCCTTAACATAGCCCCACTTGAGTATGTATCCTCTACATTATGTGTAATATAATAACTCATACTTTCCTGAGCGTGGAGTCTACTGACCTCGGAGCCTTTTTAATTGGAATGGCTCTGAGAATGACACACTTCAGAAAATGTAGCCCCTAGGCCATGGAATGTCTTCCAGTGGGACATCCTGAGCTTAAACAATCTGAGAATGGCCCCTTCTGTACATGGAATCAATGAGCCCCGTCATTTCTAAGCACACACCTAGGAATCCTTGATGTGTACATCATGGAATGCTGCAATCATTTCCTTGATCCTAGTTCATCCTGAGAATATACCTGTGTGATTTTGTGTAACAACAAACAAGTACCTTCCTGAGCACGGAGGCTCTAACATGCGACCCATCTAAACATGCATTCTGTGAATTTAAACTACCGTGATCTTAGTCCCTCTGGATTCTGTATACCACTGATTGTGTTTAAGAACAGGATATGTGGTTTTCTGAGCATGGAAGGCCTGAGCAGAGAGCTGGCTATGTACCTTCAGACCATAGACCCGTCCCCATGGTCGTGAACCCATGTGATCCTACACCATTCTGAATATGGATGTGCTCTTCTAATGCAACCATTCTGAGAAAACCGACACTCAACATGGACCCATGAGTGTGGAATATCCTGAACATAAAGGTCCAGGGAATATACACTCTTGATCATGCAATCCTTGGGCGTAATCAATGATAAACAGCAACTCAAGAAGTGTGGACACTTCTGATCAGGGGCTGCACTAAGAACCGACTTGTCTAATTGGAGATGCTTTCCATATGTACCTACTTGCTTATGCCATGAATGTGTACCAGCCTGAGCATGAACCCTACCGACTGGGACATACTACTATTTCAATCTCACTTGAATATCGCGCCACTTGAGAATATACCCTCTTCTTGATGTTTAGTGCCTGAACATGTAAAATTATGCGCATGGACACGTTTGAATAATGACCCACACTAAGAGTGAAACACTCCTGACAATAAACACCCTATCCATGGCCTCTGTTGTGTGGATAACTTGAGGATTAACGTCATGAACATGAATCTCCTGAACATGGAATCAATGACCACAATGACACCTAAGCATGAATCTTCGAAGAAGAGTGGACATTTCTGTTCATGGAATTCTGTAAGTATGAATTTCCCTGATTGTTGTTTACCTAGAGAATGTTCTGTTGTGATTTTATGGAACCCCTTTCCTTGTACCTTCCTGATCATGAATCCTCTAATTGTCTCTTCCCTTAATCATGGCTTGCTTTGATTGTAACCTCCCCTTAACACAGCCCCACTTGAGCATGTATCCTCTTGATTGTGTTTGATATAATAACTCATACTTTCTTGAGCGTTGATTCTGCTGAGCATGTAGCCTTTTGAATGTGAACGACTCTGAGAATGACACGCTTCAGAAAATGTACCCACAAGAACATGGAATGTTTTCCTGTGGGACATCCTGAGCTTAAAGAATCTGAGAAAGGACCCTTCTGAACATGGAATCACGCACTGAAGTCATTTCTAAGCATATCCATAGAATTGTTGGCGTAAATGCATGGAATTCTGTCATTTCCTTGATCTTAGTTCATCCTGGGACTGTACCATTGTGAATTTGTGTAACAACATCCGAGTACCTTCCTGAGCATGGACGCTCTTAATTGTCCATCCCCCTAATCATGTATTCTGTGAATCTAAACTACCGTGATCTTAGCCCCTCTTGATCACGTATAACACTGATCATGCATAACAACTGAAAATGTTCTTCCCGGCCCCTGAGCGGCAACCTGGCTGACTCTGTTACTTCAGACCGTAGACCCTACCTCATGAGCATGAAGCCATGGGACCCGACACCTTTCTGAATATGAATATCCTCTGATAATGGAGCCATTTTGAGAAACACCAACACTCTGCATGGACCAATGAGTGTGGAATATCCTGAACATAAACGTTCAAGGAATATACACTCTTGATCATGGAATCCTTGTGTGTAGTCAGTGATACACAGAAACTCAATAAGCATGGACTCTTCTGATGATGGACTGCCCTAAGAATCTACTTCCCTAATTAGAGCCAATTTCCAAGTATCTACTTGGTAGTTTATCCTCTGTATGTGTACCAGCCTGAGCATCAAAACCCTCCGTAAGGAGCCTACTGACCGTGACATACTTCGATTTGAATCTCCCTTGAATATCGCGTCACTTGAGCATATACTCTCTTCTTGATATTTAATACTGCTAAACATGTAAATTCTGTGCATGAAAACGTTTCAGTAAGGACACACACTGAGAATAAAACACTTAGGAGAACAAACAGCTTACCCATGGCCACTCTAGTGTGGATAACTTGAGGATAAACACCGGGGACATGGATCCCCTGAACGTGGAATGAATGACCTCAATTACGTGTATGCATGAATGTAAGAAGAGTGGACATTTTTCAATTGGAATCCTGTAAGTATGAATTTCCTTGATCCTAGTTTAACTTGGAAATGTTATTTTGCGGTTTTGTGTAATCCCTTTTCCTGTACCTTCGTTTGCATGAAAAGCCTAATTGTATATTCCCCTGATCCTGACCTTCTTTGATTGTAACCTCCCCTTAATGTAGCCCACTTGAGCATGTATCTTGTAGATTATGTGTAATTTAATAAATCATACTTTCCTGAGCATGCATTCTGTTGACCATGGAGCCTTTTGAATTTGAACGACTCTGAGAATGACACGCTTCAGAAAATGTATCCCCAAGACCATGGGATATCTTCCTGTGTGACATCTTGAGCTTCATCAATCTGAGAATGGACCCTTCGAAATATGGAATCAGTGAGCCCCGTCATTTCTAAGCATATCCCTAGGAATCCTTGACCTGTACATCCATGGAATGCTGCCATAATTCCCTTGATCCTGGTTCACCCTGAGAATATACCTGTGTGGTTTTGAGTAACAACATACAAGTACCTTCCTGAGTATGGAGGCTTTGAAGGCCGACGCCTCTAATCATGTATTCTGTGAATTTAAGCTACCGTGATCTTAAGCCCCTCTTGATCATGTATACCACCGATTGTGTATAAGACCAGGACATATAGTTTTCTAAGCATGGAAGGCCTGATCAGAGAGCTGGCTATGTACCTTCAGACCATAGAGCCTTCCTCACGGGCATGAACCCATGTGATTTTACAACATTTTGAGTACGCATGTCCTCTTATCATGGAAGCATTTTGAGAAATACCGACACTCAGCATCGACCCATGAGTGTTGAATATCCTGAGCAGAAAGGTCCGGGGATTATATACTCTTGATCATGGAATCCTTGGACGTGATCAATGATAAACAGCAACTCAAGAAGTGTGGACACTTCTGATCATGGGCAGCACTGAGAGTCAACTTCCTTCATTAGAGCCACTTTCCAGTATGTGCCTACTTGTTTATGCCCTGAATGTGTACCAGCATGAGCATCAAAACCCTCAGCATGAAGCCTACTGACCGTGACACACTGCTTTTTTAATCTCACTTGAATGCCACTTGAGAATACACCCACTTCTTGATGTTTAATGCCTGAACATGTAAAATTATGTGCATGGAAACATTTGAATAACGACCCACACTAAGAATAAAACACTCGTGATAATAAGTACCCTATCTCTGGCCCCTCTTGGGTGGATAACTTGAGGATCCACACTGTGAACATGGATTGCCTGAACGTGGAATCAATTTCCGCAAGCATATCTAACCATGAATCTAAGAAGAGAGGAGATTGCCGCTCATAGAATGCCGTGAGTACTAAATTCCTTGATTGTTTTTTGCCCAGAGAATGTTCTGTTGTGATTTTGTCTGAACCCTGTACATGTAAGTACTCGGACATGTAATCACTAATTGTAGACAGTTGTTCTCCTGCCTTGCTTTGATGTTAATCTCCCTTCTAGTTAGTTCCCTTTGAGCATGTACCGTCTTGATTATATGTTCCATCTGAACATGTACATTGCTGAGCATGGATTCTGCTGTGCATGGAACCATTTGCATATGGACCCCTCTAAGGATAATGCACTTTGGATAATGAAACGCCCTAACCATGCTCATGTGGAACATCCCGAGCTTCAACAACCTGAGCATGGACCCTCCTGAACATGGAATCAATGAGCACAAAAACATCTAAGCATGTACCAAGAACCAGAAGTGTCCACACTTCTTGAGTTGCTGTTCATGGGATTCTGTAAGTATTAATTTCTTTGGCCCTTGTTTCCTCTGAGAATGTTCTTTTCTGATTTTTGTGTAACCCTGTACATGTACCTTCTTGAGCATGAAACCCCTCATTGTAGACTCTCCTGATCATGGCTTGCTTTGATATTCATCTCCCCTTAACATAGCCCCACTTGAGTATGTATCCTCTACATTATGTGTAATATAATAACTCATACTTTCCTGAGCGTGGAGTCTACTGACCTCGGAGCCTTTTTAATTGGAATGGCTCTGAGAATGACACACTTCAGAAAATGTAGCCCCTAGGCCATGGAATGTCTTCCAGTGGGACATCCTGAGCTTAAACAATCTGAGAATGGCCCCTTCTGTACATGGAATCAATGAGCCCCGTCATTTCTAAGCACACACCTAGGAATCCTTGATGTGTACATCATGGAATGCTGCAATCATTTCCTTGATCCTAGTTCATCCTGAGAATATACCTGTGTGATTTTGTGTAACAACAAACAAGTACCTTCCTGAGCACGGAGGCTCTAACATGCGACCCATCTAAACATGCATTCTGTGAATTTAAACTACCGTGATCTTAGTCCCTCTGGATTCTGTATACCACTGATTGTGTTTAAGAACAGGATATGTGGTTTTCTGAGCATGGAAGGCCTGAGCAGAGAGCTGGCTATGTACCTTCAGACCATAGACCCGTCCCCATGGTCGTGAACCCATGTGATCCTACACCATTCTGAATATGGATGTGCTCTTCTAATGCAACCATTCTGAGAAAACCGACACTCAACATGGACCCATGAGTGTGGAATATCCTGAACATAAAGGTCCAGGGAATATACACTCTTGATCATGCAATCCTTGGGCGTAATCAATGATAAACAGCAACTCAAGAAGTGTGGACACTTCTGATCAGGGGCTGCACTAAGAACCGACTTGTCTAATTGGAGATGCTTTCCATATGTACCTACTTGCTTATGCCATGAATGTGTACCAGCCTGAGCATGAACCCTACCGACTGGGACATACTACTATTTCAATCTCACTTGAATATCGCGCCACTTGAGAATATACCCTCTTCTTGATGTTTAGTGCCTGAACATGTAAAATTATGCGCATGGACACGTTTGAATAATGACCCACACTAAGAGTGAAACACTCCTGACAATAAACACCCTATCCATGGCCTCTGTTGTGTGGATAACTTGAGGATTAACGTCATGAACATGAATCTCCTGAACATGGAATCAATGACCACAATGACACCTAAGCATGAATCTTCGAAGAAGAGTGGACATTTCTGTTCATGGAATTCTGTAAGTATGAATTTCCCTGATTGTTGTTTACCTAGAGAATGTTCTGTTGTGATTTTATGGAACCCCTTTCCTTGTACCTTCCTGATCATGAATCCTCTAATTGTCTCTTCCCTTAATCATGGCTTGCTTTGATTGTAACCTCCCCTTAACACAGCCCCACTTGAGCATGTATCCTCTTGATTGTGTTTGATATAATAACTCATACTTTCTTGAGCGTTGATTCTGCTGAGCATGTAGCCTTTTGAATGTGAACGACTCTGAGAATGACACGCTTCAGAAAATGTACCCACAAGAACATGGAATGTTTTCCTGTGGGACATCCTGAGCTTAAAGAATCTGAGAAAGGACCCTTCTGAACATGGAATCACGCACTGAAGTCATTTCTAAGCATATCCATAGAATTGTTGGCGTAAATGCATGGAATTCTGTCATTTCCTTGATCTTAGTTCATCCTGGGACTGTACCATTGTGAATTTGTGTAACAACATCCGAGTACCTTCCTGAGCATGGACGCTCTTAATTGTCCATCCCCCTAATCATGTATTCTGTGAATCTAAACTACCGTGATCTTAGCCCCTCTTGATCACGTATAACACTGATCATGCATAACAACTGAAAATGTTCTTCCCGGCCCCTGAGCGGCAACCTGGCTGACTCTGTTACTTCAGACCGTAGACCCTACCTCATGAGCATGAAGCCATGGGACCCGACACCTTTCTGAATATGAATATCCTCTGATAATGGAGCCATTTTGAGAAACACCAACACTCTGCATGGACCAATGAGTGTGGAATATCCTGAACATAAACGTTCAAGGAATATACACTCTTGATCATGGAATCCTTGTGTGTAGTCAGTGATACACAGAAACTCAATAAGCATGGACTCTTCTGATGATGGACTGCCCTAAGAATCTACTTCCCTAATTAGAGCCAATTTCCAAGTATCTACTTGGTAGTTTATCCTCTGTATGTGTACCAGCCTGAGCATCAAAACCCTCCGTAAGGAGCCTACTGACCGTGACATACTTCGATTTGAATCTCCCTTGAATATCACGTCACTTGAGCATATGCTCTCTTCTTGATATTTAATACTGCTAAACATGTAAATTCTGTGCATGAAAACGTTTCAGTAAGGACACACACTGAGAATAAAACACTTAGGAGAACAAACAGCTTACCCATGGCCACTCTAGTGTGGATAACTTGAGGATAAACACCGGGGACATGGATCCCCTGAACGTGGAATGAATGACCTCAATTACGTGTATGCATGAATGTAAGAAGAGTGGACATTTTTCAATTGGAATCCTGTAAGTATGAATTTCCTTGATCCTAGTTTAACTTGGAAATGTTATTTTGCGGTTTTGTGTAATCCCTTTTCCTGTACCTTCGTTTGCATGAAAAGCCTAATTGTATATTCCCCTGATCCTGACCTTCTTTGATTGTAACCTCCCCTTAATGTAGCCCACTTGAGCATGTATCTTGTAGATTATGTGTAATTTAATAAATCATACTTTCCTGAGCATGCATTCTGTTGACCATGGAGCCTTTTGAATTTGAACGACTCTGAGAATGACACGCTTCAGAAAATGTATCCCCAAGACCATGGGATATCTTCCTGTGTGACATCTTGAGCTTCATCAATCTGAGAATGGACCCTTCGAAATATGGAATCAGTGAGCCCCGTCATTTCTAAGCATATCCCTAGGAATCCTTGACCTGTACATCCATGGAATGCTGCCATAATTCCCTTGATCCTGGTTCACCCTGAGAATATACCTGTGTGGTTTTGAGTAACAACATACAAGTACCTTCCTGAGTATGGAGGCTTTGAAGGCCGACGCCTCTAATCATGTATTCTGTGAATTTAAGCTACCGTGATCTTAAGCCCCTCTTGATCATGTATACCACCGATTGTGTATAAGACCAGGACATATAGTTTTCTAAGCATGGAAGGCCTGATCAGAGAGCTGGCTATGTACCTTCAGACCATAGAGCCTTCCTCACGGGCATGAACCCATGTGATTTTACAACATTTTGAGTACGCATGTCCTCTTATCATGGAAGCATTTTGAGAAATACCGACACTCAGCATCGACCCATGAGTGTTGAATATCCTGAGCAGAAAGGTCCGGGGATTATATACTCTTGATCATGGAATCCTTGGACGTGATCAATGATAAACAGCAACTCAAGAAGTGTGGACACTTCTGATCATGGGCAGCACTGAGAGTCAACTTCCTTCATTAGAGCCACTTTCCAGTATGTGCCTACTTGTTTATGCCCTGAATGTGTACCAGCATGAGCATCAAAACCCTCAGCATGAAGCCTACTGACCGTGACACACTGCTTTTTTAATCTCACTTGAATGCCACTTGAGAATACACCCACTTCTTGATGTTTAATGCCTGAACATGTAAAATTATGTGCATGGAAACATTTGAATAACGACCCACACTAAGAATAAAACACTCGTGATAATAAGTACCCTATCTCTGGCCCCTCTTGGGTGGATAACTTGAGGATCCACACTGTGAACATGGATTGCCTGAACGTGGAATCAATTTCCGCAAGCATATCTAACCATGAATCTAAGAAGAGAGGAGATTGCCGCTCATAGAATGCCGTGAGTACTAAATTCCTTGATTGTTTTTTGCCCAGAGAATGTTCTGTTGTGATTTTGTCTGAACCCTGTACATGTAAGTACTCGGACATGTAATCACTAATTGTAGACAGTTGTTCTCCTGCCTTGCTTTGATGTTAATCTCCCTTCTAGTTAGTTCCCTTTGAGCATGTACCGTCTTGATTATATGTTCCATCTGAACATGTACATTGCTGAGCATGGATTCTGCTGTGCATGGAACCATTTGCATATGGACCCCTCTAAGGATAATGCACTTTGGATAATGAAACGCCCTAACCATGCTCATGTGGAACATCCCGAGCTTCAACAACCTGAGCATGGACCCTCCTGAACATGGAATCAATGAGCACAAAAACATCTAAGCATGTACCAAGAACCAGAAGTGTCCACACTTCTTGAGTTGCTGTTCATGGGATTCTGTAAGTATTAATTTCTTTGGCCCTTGTTTCCTCTGAGAATGTTCTTTTCTGATTTTTGTGTAACCCTGTACATGTACCTTCTTGAGCATGAAACCCCTCATTGTAGACTCTCCTGATCATGGCTTGCTTTGATATTCATCTCCCCTTAACATAGCCCCACTTGAGTATGTATCCTCTACATTATGTGTAATATAATAACTCATACTTTCCTGAGCGTGGAGTCTACTGACCTCGGAGCCTTTTTAATTGGAATGGCTCTGAGAATGACACACTTCAGAAAATGTAGCCCCTAGGCCATGGAATGTCTTCCAGTGGGACATCCTGAGCTTAAACAATCTGAGAATGGCCCCTTCTGTACATGGAATCAATGAGCCCCGTCATTTCTAAGCACACACCTAGGAATCCTTGATGTGTACATCATGGAATGCTGCAATCATTTCCTTGATCCTAGTTCATCCTGAGAATATACCTGTGTGATTTTGTGTAACAACAAACAAGTACCTTCCTGAGCACGGAGGCTCTAACATGCGACCCATCTAAACATGCATTCTGTGAATTTAAACTACCGTGATCTTAGTCCCTCTGGATTCTGTATACCACTGATTGTGTTTAAGAACAGGATATGTGGTTTTCTGAGCATGGAAGGCCTGAGCAGAGAGCTGGCTATGTACCTTCAGACCATAGACCCGTCCCCATGGTCGTGAACCCATGTGATCCTACACCATTCTGAATATGGATGTGCTCTTCTAATGCAACCATTCTGAGAAAACCGACACTCAACATGGACCCATGAGTGTGGAATATCCTGAACATAAAGGTCCAGGGAATATACACTCTTGATCATGCAATCCTTGGGCGTAATCAATGATAAACAGCAACTCAAGAAGTGTGGACACTTCTGATCAGGGGCTGCACTAAGAACCGACTTGTCTAATTGGAGATGCTTTCCATATGTACCTACTTGCTTATGCCATGAATGTGTACCAGCCTGAGCATGAACCCTACCGACTGGGACATACTACTATTTCAATCTCACTTGAATATCGCGCCACTTGAGAATATACCCTCTTCTTGATGTTTAGTGCCTGAACATGTAAAATTATGCGCATGGACACGTTTGAATAATGACCCACACTAAGAGTGAAACACTCCTGACAATAAACACCCTATCCATGGCCTCTGTTGTGTGGATAACTTGAGGATTAACGTCATGAACATGAATCTCCTGAACATGGAATCAATGACCACAATGACACCTAAGCATGAATCTTCGAAGAAGAGTGGACATTTCTGTTCATGGAATTCTGTAAGTATGAATTTCCCTGATTGTTGTTTACCTAGAGAATGTTCTGTTGTGATTTTATGGAACCCCTTTCCTTGTACCTTCCTGATCATGAATCCTCTAATTGTCTCTTCCCTTAATCATGGCTTGCTTTGATTGTAACCTCCCCTTAACACAGCCCCACTTGAGCATGTATCCTCTTGATTGTGTTTGATATAATAACTCATACTTTCTTGAGCGTTGATTCTGCTGAGCATGTAGCCTTTTGAATGTGAACGACTCTGAGAATGACACGCTTCAGAAAATG
This sequence comes from Miniopterus natalensis, assembly GCF_054644295.1. Classification (NCBI taxonomy): domain Eukaryota; kingdom Metazoa; phylum Chordata; class Mammalia; order Chiroptera; family Miniopteridae; genus Miniopterus; species Miniopterus natalensis. Next base: position 72,818 of record NW_028269918.1, on the reverse strand, counting down.
TACCCACAAGAACATGGAATGTTTTCCTGTGGGACATCCTGAGCTTAAAGAATCTGAGAAAGGACCCTTCTGAACATGGAATCACGCACTGAAGTCATTTCTAAGCATATCCATAGAATTGTTGGCGTAAATGCATGGAATTCTGTCATTTCCTTGATCTTAGTTCATCCTGGGACTGTACCATTGTGAATTTGTGTAACAACATCCGAGTACCTTCCTGAGCATGGACGCTCTTAATTGTCCATCCCCCTAATCATGTATTCTGTGAATCTAAACTACCGTGATCTTAGCCCCTCTTGATCACGTATAACACTGATCATGCATAACAACTGAAAATGTTCTTCCCGGCCCCTGAGCGGCAACCTGGCTGACTCTGTTACTTCAGACCGTAGACCCTACCTCATGAGCATGAAGCCATGGGACCCGACACCTTTCTGAATATGAATATCCTCTGATAATGGAGCCATTTTGAGAAACACCAACACTCTGCATGGACCAATGAGTGTGGAATATCCTGAACATAAACGTTCAAGGAATATACACTCTTGATCATGGAATCCTTGTGTGTAGTCAGTGATACACAGAAACTCAATAAGCATGGACTCTTCTGATGATGGACTGCCCTAAGAATCTACTTCCCTAATTAGAGCCAATTTCCAAGTATCTACTTGGTAGTTTATCCTCTGTATGTGTACCAGCCTGAGCATCAAAACCCTCCGTAAGGAGCCTACTGACCGTGACATACTTCGATTTGAATCTCCCTTGAATATCACGTCACTTGAGCATATACTCTCTTCTTGATATTTAATACTGCTAAACATGTAAATTCTGTGCATGAAAACGTTTCAGTAAGGACACACACTGAGAATAAAACACTTAGGAGAACAAACAGCTTACCCATGGCCACTCTAGTGTGGATAACTTGAGGATAAACACCGGGGACATGGATCCCCTGAACGTGGAATGAATGACCTCAATTACGTGTATGCATGAATGTAAGAAGAGTGGACATTTTTCAATTGGAATCCTGTAAGTATGAATTTCCTTGATCCTAGTTTAACTTGGAAATGTTATTTTGCGGTTTTGTGTAATCCCTTTTCCTGTACCTTCGTTTGCATGAAAAGCCTAATTGTATATTCCCCTGATCCTGACCTTCTTTGATTGTAACCTCCCCTTAATGTAGCCCACTTGAGCATGTATCTTGTAGATTATGTGTAATTTAATAACTCATACTTTCCTGAGCATGCATTCTGTTGACCATGGAGCCTTTTGAATTTGAACGACTCTGAGAATGACACGCTTCAGAAAATGTATCCCCAAGACCATGGGATATCTTCCTGTGTGACATCTTGAGCTTCATCAATCTGAGAATGGACCCTTCGAAATATGGAATCAGTGAGCCCCGTCATTTCTAAGCATATCCCTAGGAATCCTTGACCTGTACATCCATGGAATGCTGCCATAATTCCCTTGATCCTGGTTCACCCTGAGAATATACCTGTGTGGTTTTGAGTAACAACATACAAGTACCTTCCTGAGTATGGAGGCTTTGAAGGCCGACGCCTCTAATCATGTATTCTGTGAATTTAAGCTACCGTGATCTTAAGCCCCTCTTGATCATGTATACCACCGATTGTGTATAAGACCAGGACATATAGTTTTCTAAGCATGGAAGGCCTGATCAGAGAGCTGGCTATGTACCTTCAGACCATAGAGCCTTCCTCACGGGCATGAACCCATGTGATTTTACAACATTTTGAGTACGCATGTCCTCTTATCATGGAAGCATTTTGAGAAATACCGACACTCAGCATCGACCCATGAGTGTTGAATATCCTGAGCAGAAAGGTCCGGGGATTATATACTCTTGATCATGGAATCCTTGGACGTGATCAATGATAAACAGCAACTCAAGAAGTGTGGACACTTCTGATCATGGGCAGCACTGAGAGTCAACTTCCTTCATTAGAGCCACTTTCCAGTATGTGCCTACTTGTTTATGCCCTGAATGTGTACCAGCATGAGCATCAAAACCCTCAGCATGAAGCCTACTGACCGTGACACACTGCTTTTTTAATCTCACTTGAATGCCACTTGAGAATACACCCACTTCTTGATGTTTAATGCCTGAACATGTAAAATTATGTGCATGGAAACATTTGAATAACGACCCACACTAAGAATAAAACACTCGTGATAATAAGTACCCTATCTCTGGCCCCTCTTGGGTGGATAACTTGAGGATCCACACTGTGAACATGGATTGCCTGAACGTGGAATCAATTTCCGCAAGCATATCTAACCATGAATCTAAGAAGAGAGGAGATTGCCGCTCATAGAATGCCGTGAGTACTAAATTCCTTGATTGTTTTTTGCCCAGAGAATGTTCTGTTGTGATTTTGTCTGAACCCTGTACATGTAAGTACTCGGACATGTAATCACTAATTGTAGACAGTTGTTCTCCTGCCTTGCTTTGATGTTAATCTCCCTTCTAGTTAGTTCCCTTTGAGCATGTACCGTCTTGATTATATGTTCCATCTGAACATGTACATTGCTGAGCATGGATTCTGCTGTGCATGGAACCATTTGCATATGGACCCCTCTAAGGATAATGCACTTTGGATAATGAAACGCCCTAACCATGCTCATGTGGAACATCCCGAGCTTCAACAACCTGAGCATGGACCCTCCTGAACATGGAATCAATGAGCACAAAAACATCTAAGCATGTACCAAGAACCAGAAGTGTCCACACTTCTTGAGTTGCTGTTCATGGGATTCTGTAAGTATTAATTTCTTTGGCCCTTGTTTCCTCTGAGAATGTTCTTTTCTGATTTTTGTGTAACCCTGTACATGTACCTTCTTGAGCATGAAACCCCTCATTGTAGACTCTCCTGATCATGGCTTGCTTTGATATTCATCTCCCCTTAACATAGCCCCACTTGAGTATGTATCCTCTACATTATGTGTAATATAATAACTCATACTTTCCTGAGCGTGGAGTCTACTGACCTCGGAGCCTTTTTAATTGGAATGGCTCTGAGAATGACACACTTCAGAAAATGTAGCCCCTAGGCCATGGAATGTCTTCCAGTGGGACATCCTGAGCTTAAACAATCTGAGAATGGCCCCTTCTGTACATGGAATCAATGAGCCCCGTCATTTCTAAGCACACACCTAGGAATCCTTGATGTGTACATCATGGAATGCTGCAATCATTTCCTTGATCCTAGTTCATCCTGAGAATATACCTGTGTGATTTTGTGTAACAACAAACAAGTACCTTCCTGAGCACGGAGGCTCTAACATGCGACCCATCTAAACATGCATTCTGTGAATTTAAACTACCGTGATCTTAGTCCCTCTGGATTCTGTATACCACTGATTGTGTTTAAGAACAGGATATGTGGTTTTCTGAGCATGGAAGGCCTGAGCAGAGAGCTGGCTATGTACCTTCAGACCATAGACCCGTCCCCATGGTCGTGAACCCATGTGATCCTACACCATTCTGAATATGGATGTGCTCTTCTAATGCAACCATTCTGAGAAAACCGACACTCAACATGGACCCATGAGTGTGGAATATCCTGAACATAAAGGTCCAGGGAATATACACTCTTGATCATGCAATCCTTGGGCGTAATCAATGATAAACAGCAACTCAAGAAGTGTGGACACTTCTGATCAGGGGCTGCACTAAGAACCGACTTGTCTAATTGGAGATGCTTTCCATATGTACCTACTTGCTTATGCCATGAATGTGTACCAGCCTGAGCATGAACCCTACCGACTGGGACATACTACTATTTCAATCTCACTTGAATATCGCGCCACTTGAGAATATACCCTCTTCTTGATGTTTAGTGCCTGAACATGTAAAATTATGCGCATGGACACGTTTGAATAATGACCCACACTAAGAGTGAAACACTCCTGACAATAAACACCCTATCCATGGCCTCTGTTGTGTGGATAACTTGAGGATTAACGTCATGAACATGAATCTCCTGAACATGGAATCAATGACCACAATGACACCTAAGCATGAATCTTCGAAGAAGAGTGGACATTTCTGTTCATGGAATTCTGTAAGTATGAATTTCCCTGATTGTTGTTTACCTAGAGAATGTTCTGTTGTGATTTTATGGAACCCCTTTCCTTGTACCTTCCTGATCATGAATCCTCTAATTGTCTCTTCCCTTAATCATGGCTTGCTTTGATTGTAACCTCCCCTTAACACAGCCCCACTTGAGCATGTATCCTCTTGATTGTGTTTGATATAATAACTCATACTTTCTTGAGCGTTGATTCTGCTGAGCATGTAGCCTTTTGAATGTGAACGACTCTGAGAATGACACGCTTCAGAAAATGTACCCACAAGAACATGGAATGTTTTCCTGTGGGACATCCTGAGCTTAAAGAATCTGAGAAAGGACCCTTCTGAACATGGAATCACGCACTGAAGTCATTTCTAAGCATATCCATAGAATTGTTGGCGTAAATGCATGGAATTCTGTCATTTCCTTGATCTTAGTTCATCCTGGGACTGTACCATTGTGAATTTGTGTAACAACATCCGAGTACCTTCCTGAGCATGGACGCTCTTAATTGTCCATCCCCCTAATCATGTATTCTGTGAATCTAAACTACCGTGATCTTAGCCCCTCTTGATCACGTATAACACTGATCATGCATAACAACTGAAAATGTTCTTCCCGGCCCCTGAGCGGCAACCTGGCTGACTCTGTTACTTCAGACCGTAGACCCTACCTCATGAGCATGAAGCCATGGGACCCGACACCTTTCTGAATATGAATATCCTCTGATAATGGAGCCATTTTGAGAAACACCAACACTCTGCATGGACCAATGAGTGTGGAATATCCTGAACATAAACGTTCAAGGAATATACACTCTTGATCATGGAATCCTTGTGTGTAGTCAGTGATACACAGAAACTCAATAAGCATGGACTCTTCTGATGATGGACTGCCCTAAGAATCTACTTCCCTAATTAGAGCCAATTTCCAAGTATCTACTTGGTAGTTTATCCTCTGTATGTGTACCAGCCTGAGCATCAAAACCCTCCGTAAGGAGCCTACTGACCGTGACATACTTCGATTTGAATCTCCCTTGAATATCACGTCACTTGAGCATATGCTCTCTTCTTGATATTTAATACTGCTAAACATGTAAATTCTGTGCATGAAAACGTTTCAGTAAGGACACACACTGAGAATAAAACACTTAGGAGAACAAACAGCTTACCCATGGCCACTCTAGTGTGGATAACTTGAGGATAAACACCGGGGACATGGATCCCCTGAACGTGGAATGAATGACCTCAATTACGTGTATGCATGAATGTAAGAAGAGTGGACATTTTTCAATTGGAATCCTGTAAGTATGAATTTCCTTGATCCTAGTTTAACTTGGAAATGTTATTTTGCGGTTTTGTGTAATCCCTTTTCCTGTACCTTCGTTTGCATGAAAAGCCTAATTGTATATTCCCCTGATCCTGACCTTCTTTGATTGTAACCTCCCCTTAATGTAGCCCACTTGAGCATGTATCTTGTAGATTATGTGTAATTTAATAACTCATACTTTCCTGAGCATGCATTCTGTTGACCATGGAGCCTTTTGAATTTGAACGACTCTGAGAATGACACGCTTCAGAAAATGTATCCCCAAGACCATGGGATATCTTCCTGTGTGACATCTTGAGCTTCATCAATCTGAGAATGGACCCTTCGAAATATGGAATCAGTGAGCCCCGTCATTTCTAAGCATATCCCTAGGAATCCTTGACCTGTACATCCATGGAATGCTGCCATAATTCCCTTGATCCTGGTTCACCCTGAGAATATACCTGTGTGGTTTTGAGTAACAACATACAAGTACCTTCCTGAGTATGGAGGCTTTGAAGGCCGACGCCTCTAATCATGTATTCTGTGAATTTAAGCTACCGTGATCTTAAGCCCCTCTTGATCATGTATACCACCGATTGTGTATAAGACCAGGACATATAGTTTTCTAAGCATGGAAGGCCTGATCAGAGAGCTGGCTATGTACCTTCAGACCATAGAGCCTTCCTCACGGGCATGAACCCATGTGATTTTACAACATTTTGAGTACGCATGTCCTCTTATCATGGAAGCATTTTGAGAAATACCGACACTCAGCATCGACCCATGAGTGTTGAATATCCTGAGCAGAAAGGTCCGGGGATTATATACTCTTGATCATGGAATCCTTGGACGTGATCAATGATAAACAGCAACTCAAGAAGTGTGGACACTTCTGATCATGGGCAGCACTGAGAGTCAACTTCCTTCATTAGAGCCACTTTCCAGTATGTGCCTACTTGTTTATGCCCTGAATGTGTACCAGCATGAGCATCAAAACCCTCAGCATGAAGCCTACTGACCGTGACACACTGCTTTTTTAATCTCACTTGAATGCCACTTGAGAATACACCCACTTCTTGATGTTTAATGCCTGAACATGTAAAATTATGTGCATGGAAACATTTGAATAACGACCCACACTAAGAATAAAACACTCGTGATAATAAGTACCCTATCTCTGGCCCCTCTTGGGTGGATAACTTGAGGATCCACACTGTGAACATGGATTGCCTGAACGTGGAATCAATTTCCGCAAGCATATCTAACCATGAATCTAAGAAGAGAGGAGATTGCCGCTCATAGAATGCCGTGAGTACTAAATTCCTTGATTGTTTTTTGCCCAGAGAATGTTCTGTTGTGATTTTGTCTGAACCCTGTACATGTAAGTACTCGGACATGTAATCACTAATTGTAGACAGTTGTTCTCCTGCCTTGCTTTGATGTTAATCTCCCTTCTAGTTAGTTCCCTTTGAGCATGTACCGTCTTGATTATATGTTCCATCTGAACATGTACATTGCTGAGCATGGATTCTGCTGTGCATGGAACCATTTGCATATGGACCCCTCTAAGGATAATGCACTTTGGATAATGAAACGCCCTAACCATGCTCATGTGGAACATCCCGAGCTTCAACAACCTGAGCATGGACCCTCCTGAACATGGAATCAATGAGCACAAAAACATCTAAGCATGTACCAAGAACCAGAAGTGTCCACACTTCTTGAGTTGCTGTTCATGGGATTCTGTAAGTATTAATTTCTTTGGCCCTTGTTTCCTCTGAGAATGTTCTTTTCTGATTTTTGTGTAACCCTGTACATGTACCTTCTTGAGCATGAAACCCCTCATTGTAGACTCTCCTGATCATGGCTTGCTTTGATATTCATCTCCCCTTAACATAGCCCCACTTGAGTATGTATCCTCTACATTATGTGTAATATAATAACTCATACTTTCCTGAGCGTGGAGTCTACTGACCTCGGAGCCTTTTTAATTGGAATGGCTCTGAGAATGACACACTTCAGAAAATGTAGCCCCTAGGCCATGGAATGTCTTCCAGTGGGACATCCTGAGCTTAAACAATCTGAGAATGGCCCCTTCTGTACATGGAATCAATGAGCCCCGTCATTTCTAAGCACACACCTAGGAATCCTTGATGTGTACATCATGGAATGCTGCAATCATTTCCTTGATCCTAGTTCATCCTGAGAATATACCTGTGTGATTTTGTGTAACAACAAACAAGTACCTTCCTGAGCACGGAGGCTCTAACATGCGACCCATCTAAACATGCATTCTGTGAATTTAAACTACCGTGATCTTAGTCCCTCTGGATTCTGTATACCACTGATTGTGTTTAAGAACAGGATATGTGGTTTTCTGAGCATGGAAGGCCTGAGCAGAGAGCTGGCTATGTACCTTCAGACCATAGACCCGTCCCCATGGTCGTGAACCCATGTGATCCTACACCATTCTGAATATGGATGTGCTCTTCTAATGCAACCATTCTGAGAAAACCGACACTCAACATGGACCCATGAGTGTGGAATATCCTGAACATAAAGGTCCAGGGAATATACACTCTTGATCATGCAATCCTTGGGCGTAATCAATGATAAACAGCAACTCAAGAAGTGTGGACACTTCTGATCAGGGGCTGCACTAAGAACCGACTTGTCTAATTGGAGATGCTTTCCATATGTACCTACTTGCTTATGCCATGAATGTGTACCAGCCTGAGCATGAACCCTACCGACTGGGACATACTACTATTTCAATCTCACTTGAATATCGCGCCACTTGAGAATATACCCTCTTCTTGATGTTTAGTGCCTGAACATGTAAAATTATGCGCATGGACACGTTTGAATAATGACCCACACTAAGAGTGAAACACTCCTGACAATAAACACCCTATCCATGGCCTCTGTTGTGTGGATAACTTGAGGATTAACGTCATGAACATGAATCTCCTGAACATGGAATCAATGACCACAATGACACCTAAGCATGAATCTTCGAAGAAGAGTGGACATTTCTGTTCATGGAATTCTGTAAGTATGAATTTCCCTGATTGTTGTTTACCTAGAGAATGTTCTGTTGTGATTTTATGGAACCCCTTTCCTTGTACCTTCCTGATCATGAATCCTCTAATTGTCTCTTCCCTTAATCATGGCTTGCTTTGATTGTAACCTCCCCTTAACACAGCCCCACTTGAGCATGTATCCTCTTGATTGTGTTTGATATAATAACTCATACTTTCTTGAGCGTTGATTCTGCTGAGCATGTAGCCTTTTGAATGTGAACGACTCTGAGAATGACACGCTTCAGAAAATGTACCCACAAGAACATGGAATGTTTTCCTGTGGGACATCCTGAGCTTAAAGAATCTGAGAAAGGACCCTTCTGAACATGGAATCACGCACTGAAGTCATTTCTAAGCATATCCATAGAATTGTTGGCGTAAATGCATGGAATTCTGTCATTTCCTTGATCTTAGTTCATCCTGGGACTGTACCATTGTGAATTTGTGTAACAACATCCGAGTACCTTCCTGAGCATGGACGCTCTTAATTGTCCATCCCCCTAATCATGTATTCTGTGAATCTAAACTACCGTGATCTTAGCCCCTCTTGATCACGTATAACACTGATCATGCATAACAACTGAAAATGTTCTTCCCGGCCCCTGAGCGGCAACCTGGCTGACTCTGTTACTTCAGACCGTAGACCCTACCTCATGAGCATGAAGCCATGGGACCCGACACCTTTCTGAATATGAATATCCTCTGATAATGGAGCCATTTTGAGAAACACCAACACTCTGCATGGACCAATGAGTGTGGAATATCCTGAACATAAACGTTCAAGGAATATACACTCTTGATCATGGAATCCTTGTGTGTAGTCAGTGATACACAGAAACTCAATAAGCATGGACTCTTCTGATGATGGACTGCCCTAAGAATCTACTTCCCTAATTAGAGCCAATTTCCAAGTATCTACTTGGTAGTTTATCCTCTGTATGTGTACCAGCCTGAGCATCAAAACCCTCCGTAAGGAGCCTACTGACCGTGACATACTTCGATTTGAATCTCCCTTGAATATCGCGTCACTTGAGCATATGCTCTCTTCTTGATATTTAATACTGCTAAACATGTAAATTCTGTGCATGAAAACGTTTCAGTAAGGACACACACTGAGAATAAAACACTTAGGAGAACAAACAGCTTACCCATGGCCACTCTAGTGTGGATAACTTGAGGATAAACACCGGGGACATGGATCCCCTGAACGTGGAATGAATGACCTCAATTACGTGTATGCATGAATGTAAGAAGAGTGGACATTTTTCAATTGGAATCCTGTAAGTATGAATTTCCTTGATCCTAGTTTAACTTGGAAATGTTATTTTGCGGTTTTGTGTAATCCCTTTTCCTGTACCTTCGTTTGCATGAAAAGCCTAATTGTATATTCCCCTGATCCTGACCTTCTTTGATTGTAACCTCCCCTTAATGTAGCCCACTTGAGCATGTATCTTGTAGATTATGTGTAATTTAATAAATCATACTTTCCTGAGCATGCATTCTGTTGACCATGGAGCCTTTTGAATTTGAACGACTCTGAGAATGACACGCTTCAGAAAATGTATCCCCAAGACCATGGGATATCTTCCTGTGTGACATCTTGAGCTTCATCAATCTGAGAATGGACCCTTCGAAATATGGAATCAGTGAGCCCCGTCATTTCTAAGCATATCCCTAGGAATCCTTGACCTGTACATCCATGGAATGCTGCCATAATTCCCTTGATCCTGGTTCACCCTGAGAATATACCTGTGTGGTTTTGAGTAACAACATACAAGTACCTTCCTGAGTATGGAGGCTTTGAAGGCCGACGCCTCTAATCATGTATTCTGTGAATTTAAGCTACCGTGATCTTAAGCCCCTCTTGATCATGTATACCACCGATTGTGTATAAGACCAGGACATATAGTTTTCTAAGCATGGAAGGCCTGATCAGAGAGCTGGCTATGTACCTTCAGACCATAGAGCCTTCCTCACGGGCATGAACCCATGTGATTTTACAACATTTTGAGTACGCATGTCCTCTTATCATGGAAGCATTTTGAGAAATACCGACACTCAGCATCGACCCATGAGTGTTGAATATCCTGAGCAGAAAGGTCCGGGGATTATATACTCTTGATCATGGAATCCTTGGACGTGATCAATGATAAACAGCAACTCAAGAAGTGTGGACACTTCTGATCATGGGCAGCACTGAGAGTCAACTTCCTTCATTAGAGCCACTTTCCAGTATGTGCCTACTTGTTTATGCCCTGAATGTGTACCAGCATGAGCATCAAAACCCTCAGCATGAAGCCTACTGACCGTGACACACTGCTTTTTTAATCTCACTTGAATGCCACTTGAGAATACACCCACTTCTTGATGTTTAATGCCTGAACATGTAAAATTATGTGCATGGAAACATTTGAATAACGACCCACACTAAGAATAAAACACTCGTGATAATAAGTACCCTATCTCTGGCCCCTCTTGGGTGGATAACTTGAGGATCCACACTGTGAACATGGATTGCCTGAACGTGGAATCAATTTCCGCAAGCATATCTAACCATGAATCTAAGAAGAGAGGAGATTGCCGCTCATAGAATGCCGTGAGTACTAAATTCCTTGATTGTTTTTTGCCCAGAGAATGTTCTGTTGTGATTTTGTCTGAACCCTGTACATGTAAGTACTCGGACATGTAATCACTAATTGTAGACAGTTGTTCTCCTGCCTTGCTTTGATGTTAATCTCCCTTCTAGTTAGTTCCCTTTGAGCATGTACCGTCTTGATTATATGTTCCATCTGAACATGTACATTGCTGAGCATGGATTCTGCTGTGCATGGAACCATTTGCATATGGACCCCTCTAAGGATAATGCACTTTGGATAATGAAACGCCCTAACCATGCTCATGTGGAACATCCCGAGCTTCAACAACCTGAGCATGGACCCTCCTGAACATGGAATCAATGAGCACAAAAACATCTAAGCATGTACCAAGAACCAGAAGTGTCCACACTTCTTGAGTTGCTGTTCATGGGATTCTGTAAGTATTAATTTCTTTGGCCCTTGTTTCCTCTGAGAATGTTCTTTTCTGATTTTTGTGTAACCCTGTACATGTACCTTCTTGAGCATGAAACCCCTCATTGTAGACTCTCCTGATCATGGCTTGCTTTGATATTCATCTCCCCTTAACATAGCCCCACTTGAGTATGTATCCTCTACATTATGTGTAATATAATAACTCATACTTTCCTGAGCGTGGAGTCTACTGACCTCGGAGCCTTTTTAATTGGAATGGCTCTGAGAATGACACACTTCAGAAAATGTAGCCCCTAGGCCATGGAATGTCTTCCAGTGGGACATCCTGAGCTTAAACAATCTGAGAATGGCCCCTTCTGTACATGGAATCAATGAGCCCCGTCATTTCTAAGCACACACCTAGGAATCCTTGATGTGTACATCATGGAATGCTGCAATCATTTCCTTGATCCTAGTTCATCCTGAGAATATACCTGTGTGATTTTGTGTAACAACAAACAAGTACCTTCCTGAGCACGGAGGCTCTAACATGCGACCCATCTAAACATGCATTCTGTGAATTTAAACTACCGTGATCTTAGTCCCTCTGGATTCTGTATACCACTGATTGTGTTTAAGAACAGGATATGTGGTTTTCTGAGCATGGAAGGCCTGAGCAGAGAGCTGGCTATGTACCTTCAGACCATAGACCCGTCCCCATGGTCGTGAACCCATGTGATCCTACACCATTCTGAATATGGATGTGCTCTTCTAATGCAACCATTCTGAGAAAACCGACACTCAACATGGACCCATGAGTGTGGAATATCCTGAACATAAAGGTCCAGGGAATATACACTCTTGATCATGCAATCCTTGGGCGTAATCAATGATAAACAGCAACTCAAGAAGTGTGGACACTTCTGATCAGGGGCTGCACTAAGAACCGACTTGTCTAATTGGAGATGCTTTCCATATGTACCTACTTGCTTATGCCATGAATGTGTACCAGCCTGAGCATGAACCCTACCGACTGGGACATACTACTATTTCAATCTCACTTGAATATCGCGCCACTTGAGAATATACCCTCTTCTTGATGTTTAGTGCCTGAACATGTAAAATTATGCGCATGGACACGTTTGAATAATGACCCACACTAAGAGTGAAACACTCCTGACAATAAACACCCTATCCATGGCCTCTGTTGTGTGGATAACTTGAGGATTAACGTCATGAACATGAATCTCCTGAACATGGAATCAATGACCACAATGACACCTAAGCATGAATCTTCGAAGAAGAGTGGACATTTCTGTTCATGGAATTCTGTAAGTATGAATTTCCCTGATTGTTGTTTACCTAGAGAATGTTCTGTTGTGATTTTATGGAACCCCTTTCCTTGTACCTTCCTGATCATGAATCCTCTAATTGTCTCTTCCCTTAATCATGGCTTGCTTTGATTGTAACCTCCCCTTAACACAGCCCCACTTGAGCATGTATCCTCTTGATTGTGTTTGATATAATAACTCATACTTTCTTGAGCGTTGATTCTGCTGAGCATGTAGCCTTTTGAATGTGAACGACTCTGAGAATGACACGCTTCAGAAAATGTACCCACAAGAACATGGAATGTTTTCCTGTGGGACATCCTGAGCTTAAAGAATCTGAGAAAGGACCCTTCTGAACATGGAATCACGCACTGAAGTCATTTCTAAGCATATCCATAGAATTGTTGGCGTAAATGCATGGAATTCTGTCATTTCCTTGATCTTAGTTCATCCTGGGACTGTACCATTGTGAATTTGTGTAACAACATCCGAGTACCTTCCTGAGCATGGACGCTCTTAATTGTCCATCCCCCTAATCATGTATTCTGTGAATCTAAACTACCGTGATCTTAGCCCCTCTTGATCACGTATAACACTGATCATGCATAACAACTGAAAATGTTCTTCCCGGCCCCTGAGCGGCAACCTGGCTGACTCTGTTACTTCAGACCGTAGACCCTACCTCATGAGCATGAAGCCATGGGACCCGACACCTTTCTGAATATGAATATCCTCTGATAATGGAGCCATTTTGAGAAACACCAACACTCTGCATGGACCAATGAGTGTGGAATATCCTGAACATAAACGTTCAAGGAATATACACTCTTGATCATGGAATCCTTGTGTGTAGTCAGTGATACACAGAAACTCAATAAGCATGGACTCTTCTGATGATGGACTGCCCTAAGAATCTACTTCCCTAATTAGAGCCAATTTCCAAGTATCTACTTGGTAGTTTATCCTCTGTATGTGTACCAGCCTGAGCATCAAAACCCTCCGTAAGGAGCCTACTGACCGTGACATACTTCGATTTGAATCTCCCTTGAATATCGCGTCACTTGAGCATATGCTCTCTTCTTGATATTTAATACTGCTAAACATGTAAATTCTGTGCATGAAAACGTTTCAGTAAGGACACACACTGAGAATAAAACACTTAGGAGAACAAACAGCTTACCCATGGCCACTCTAGTGTGGATAACTTGAGGATAAACACCGGGGACATGGATCCCCTGAACGTGGAATGAATGACCTCAATTACGTGTATGCATGAATGTAAGAAGAGTGGACATTTTTCAATTGGAATCCTGTAAGTATGAATTTCCTTGATCCTAGTTTAACTTGGAAATGTTATTTTGCGGTTTTGTGTAATCCCTTTTCCTGTACCTTCGTTTGCATGAAAAGCCTAATTGTATATTCCCCTGATCCTGACCTTCTTTGATTGTAACCTCCCCTTAATGTAGCCCACTTGAGCATGTATCTTGTAGATTATGTGTAATTTAATAACTCATACTTTCCTGAGCATGCATTCTGTTGACCATGGAGCCTTTTGAATTTGAACGACTCTGAGAATGACACGCTTCAGAAAATGTATCCCCAAGACCATGGGATATCTTCCTGTGTGACATCTTGAGCTTCATCAATCTGAGAATGGACCCTTCGAAATATGGAATCAGTGAGCCCCGTCATTTCTAAGCATATCCCTAGGAATCCTTGACCTGTACATCCATGGAATGCTGCCATAATTCCCTTGATCCTGGTTCACCCTGAGAATATACCTGTGTGGTTTTGAGTAACAACATACAAGTACCTTCCTGAGTATGGAGGCTTTGAAGGCCGACGCCTCTAATCATGTATTCTGTGAATTTAAGCTACCGTGATCTTAAGCCCCTCTTGATCATGTATACCACCGATTGTGTATAAGACCAGGACATATAGTTTTCTAAGCATGGAAGGCCTGATCAGAGAGCTGGCTATGTACCTTCAGACCATAGAGCCTTCCTCACGGGCATGAACCCATGTGATTTTACAACATTTTGAGTACGCATGTCCTCTTATCATGGAAGCATTTTGAGAAATACCGACACTCAGCATCGACCCATGAGTGTTGAATATCCTGAGCAGAAAGGTCCGGGGATTATATACTCTTGATCATGGAATCCTTGGACGTGATCAATGATAAACAGCAACTCAAGAAGTGTGGACACTTCTGATCATGGGCAGCACTGAGAGTCAACTTCCTTCATTAGAGCCACTTTCCAGTATGTGCCTACTTGTTTATGCCCTGAATGTGTACCAGCATGAGCATCAAAACCCTCAGCATGAAGCCTACTGACCGTGACACACTGCTTTTTTAATCTCACTTGAATGCCACTTGAGAATACACCCACTTCTTGATGTTTAATGCCTGAACATGTAAAATTATGTGCATGGAAACATTTGAATAACGACCCACACTAAGAATAAAACACTCGTGATAATAAGTACCCTATCTCTGGCCCCTCTTGGGTGGATAACTTGAGGATCCACACTGTGAACATGGATTGCCTGAACGTGGAATCAATTTCCGCAAGCATATCTAACCATGAATCTAAGAAGAGAGGAGATTGCCGCTCATAGAATGCCGTGAGTACTAAATTCCTTGATTGTTTTTTGCCCAGAGAATGTTCTGTTGTGATTTTGTCTGAACCCTGTACATGTAAGTACTCGGACATGTAATCACTAATTGTAGACAGTTGTTCTCCTGCCTTGCTTTGATGTTAATCTCCCTTCTAGTTAGTTCCCTTTGAGCATGTACCGTCTTGATTATATGTTCCATCTGAACATGTACATTGCTGAGCATGGATTCTGCTGTGCATGGAACCATTTGCATATGGACCCCTCTAAGGATAATGCACTTTGGATAATGAAACGCCCTAACCATGCTCATGTGGAACATCCCGAGCTTCAACAACCTGAGCATGGACCCTCCTGAACATGGAATCAATGAGCACAAAAACATCTAAGCATGTACCAAGAACCAGAAGTGTCCACACTTCTTGAGTTGCTGTTCATGGGATTCTGTAAGTATTAATTTCTTTGGCCCTTGTTTCCTCTGAGAATGTTCTTTTCTGATTTTTGTGTAACCCTGTACATGTACCTTCTTGAGCATGAAACCCCTCATTGTAGACTCTCCTGATCATGGCTTGCTTTGATATTCATCTCCCCTTAACATAGCCCCACTTGAGTATGTATCCTCTACATTATGTGTAATATAATAACTCATACTTTCCTGAGCGTGGAGTCTACTGACCTCGGAGCCTTTTTAATTGGAATGGCTCTGAGAATGACACACTTCAGAAAATGTAGCCCCTAGGCCATGGAATGTCTTCCAGTGGGACATCCTGAGCTTAAACAATCTGAGAATGGCCCCTTCTGTACATGGAATCAATGAGCCCCGTCATTTCTAAGCACACACCTAGGAATCCTTGATGTGTACATCATGGAATGCTGCAATCATTTCCTTGATCCTAGTTCATCCTGAGAATATACCTGTGTGATTTTGTGTAACAACAAACAAGTACCTTCCTGAGCACGGAGGCTCTAACATGCGACCCATCTAAACATGCATTCTGTGAATTTAAACTACCGTGATCTTAGTCCCTCTGGATTCTGTATACCACTGATTGTGTTTAAGAACAGGATATGTGGTTTTCTGAGCATGGAAGGCCTGAGCAGAGAGCTGGCTATGTACCTTCAGACCATAGACCCGTCCCCATGGTCGTGAACCCATGTGATCCTACACCATTCTGAATATGGATGTGCTCTTCTAATGCAACCATTCTGAGAAAACCGACACTCAACATGGACCCATGAGTGTGGAATATCCTGAACATAAAGGTCCAGGGAATATACACTCTTGATCATGCAATCCTTGGGCGTAATCAATGATAAACAGCAACTCAAGAAGTGTGGACACTTCTGATCAGGGGCTGCACTAAGAACCGACTTGTCTAATTGGAGATGCTTTCCATATGTACCTACTTGCTTATGCCATGAATGTGTACCAGCCTGAGCATGAACCCTACCGACTGGGACATACTACTATTTCAATCTCACTTGAATATCGCGCCACTTGAGAATATACCCTCTTCTTGATGTTTAGTGCCTGAACATGTAAAATTATGCGCATGGACACGTTTGAATAATGACCCACACTAAGAGTGAAACACTCCTGACAATAAACACCCTATCCATGGCCTCTGTTGTGTGGATAACTTGAGGATTAACGTCATGAACATGAATCTCCTGAACATGGAATCAATGACCACAATGACACCTAAGCATGAATCTTCGAAGAAGAGTGGACATTTCTGTTCATGGAATTCTGTAAGTATGAATTTCCCTGATTGTTGTTTACCTAGAGAATGTTCTGTTGTGATTTTATGGAACCCCTTTCCTTGTACCTTCCTGATCATGAATCCTCTAATTGTCTCTTCCCTTAATCATGGCTTGCTTTGATTGTAACCTCCCCTTAACACAGCCCCACTTGAGCATGTATCCTCTTGATTGTGTTTGATATAATAACTCATACTTTCTTGAGCGTTGATTCTGCTGAGCATGTAGCCTTTTGAATGTGAACGACTCTGAGAATGACACGCTTCAGAAAATGTACCCACAAGAACATGGAATGTTTTCCTGTGGGACATCCTGAGCTTAAAGAATCTGAGAAAGGACCCTTCTGAACATGGAATCACGCACTGAAGTCATTTCTAAGCATATCCATAGAATTGTTGGCGTAAATGCATGGAATTCTGTCATTTCCTTGATCTTAGTTCATCCTGGGACTGTACCATTGTGAATTTGTGTAACAACATCCGAGTACCTTCCTGAGCATGGACGCTCTTAATTGTCCATCCCCCTAATCATGTATTCTGTGAATCTAAACTACCGTGATCTTAGCCCCTCTTGATCACGTATAACACTGATCATGCATAACAACTGAAAATGTTCTTCCCGGCCCCTGAGCGGCAACCTGGCTGACTCTGTTACTTCAGACCGTAGACCCTACCTCATGAGCATGAAGCCATGGGACCCGACACCTTTCTGAATATGAATATCCTCTGATAATGGAGCCATTTTGAGAAACACCAACACTCTGCATGGACCAATGAGTGTGGAATATCCTGAACATAAACGTTCAAGGAATATACACTCTTGATCATGGAATCCTTGTGTGTAGTCAGTGATACACAGAAACTCAATAAGCATGGACTCTTCTGATGATGGACTGCCCTAAGAATCTACTTCCCTAATTAGAGCCAATTTCCAAGTATCTACTTGGTAGTTTATCCTCTGTATGTGTACCAGCCTGAGCATCAAAACCCTCCGTAAGGAGCCTACTGACCGTGACATACTTCGATTTGAATCTCCCTTGAATATCGCGTCACTTGAGCATATGCTCTCTTCTTGATATTTAATACTGCTAAACATGTAAATTCTGTGCATGAAAACGTTTCAGTAAGGACACACACTGAGAATAAAACACTTAGGAGAACAAACAGCTTACCCATGGCCACTCTAGTGTGGATAACTTGAGGATAAACACCGGGGACATGGATCCCCTGAACGTGGAATGAATGACCTCAATTACGTGTATGCATGAATGTAAGAAGAGTGGACATTTTTCAATTGGAATCCTGTAAGTATGAATATCCTTGATCCTAGTTTAACTTGGAAATGTTATTTTGCGGTTTTGTGTAATCCCTTTTCCTGTACCTTCGTTTGCATGAAAAGCCTAATTGTATATTCCCCTGATCCTGACCTTCTTTGATTGTAACCTCCCCTTAATGTAGCCCACTTGAGCATGTATCTTGTAGATTATGTGTAATTTAATAACTCATACTTTCCTGAGCATGCATTCTGTTGACCATGGAGCCTTTTGAATTTGAACGACTCTGAGAATGACACGCTTCAGAAAATGTATCCCCAAGACCATGGGATATCTTCCTGTGTGACATCTTGAGCTTCATCAATCTGAGAATGGACCCTTCGAAATATGGAATCAGTGAGCCCCGTCATTTCTAAGCATATCCCTAGGAATCCTTGACCTGTACATCCATGGAATGCTGCCATAATTCCCTTGATCCTGGTTCACCCTGAGAATATACCTGTGTGGTTTTGAGTAACAACATACAAGTACCTTCCTGAGTATGGAGGCTTTGAAGGCCGACGCCTCTAATCATGTATTCTGTGAATTTAAGCTACCGTGATCTTAAGCCCCTCTTGATCATGTATACCACCGATTGTGTATAAGACCAGGACATATAGTTTTCTAAGCATGGAAGGCCTGATCAGAGAGCTGGCTATGTACCTTCAGACCATAGAGCCTTCCTCACGGGCATGAACCCATGTGATTTTACAACATTTTGAGTACGCATGTCCTCTTATCATGGAAGCATTTTGAGAAATACCGACACTCAGCATCGACCCATGAGTGTTGAATATCCTGAGCAGAAAGGTCCGGGGATTATATACTCTTGATCATGGAATCCTTGGACGTGATCAATGATAAACAGCAACTCAAGAAGTGTGGACACTTCTGATCATGGGCAGCACTGAGAGTCAACTTCCTTCATTAGAGCCACTTTCCAGTATGTGCCTACTTGTTTATGCCCTGAATGTGTACCAGCATGAGCATCAAAACCCTCAGCATGAAGCCTACTGACCGTGACACACTGCTTTTTTAATCTCACTTGAATGCCACTTGAGAATACACCCACTTCTTGATGTTTAATGCCTGAACATGTAAAATTATGTGCATGGAAACATTTGAATAACGACCCACACTAAGAATAAAACACTCGTGATAATAAGTACCCTATCTCTGGCCCCTCTTGGGTGGATAACTTGAGGATCCACACTGTGAACATGGATTGCCTGAACGTGGAATCAATTTCCGCAAGCATATCTAACCATGAATCTAAGAAGAGAGGAGATTGCCGCTCATAGAATGCCGTGAGTACTAAATTCCTTGATTGTTTTTTGCCCAGAGAATGTTCTGTTGTGATTTTGTCTGAACCCTGTACATGTAAGTACTCGGACATGTAATCACTAATTGTAGACAGTTGTTCTCCTGCCTTGCTTTGATGTTAATCTCCCTTCTAGTTAGTTCCCTTTGAGCATGTACCGTCTTGATTATATGTTCCATCTGAACATGTACATTGCTGAGCATGGATTCTGCTGTGCATGGAACCATTTGCATATGGACCCCTCTAAGGATAATGCACTTTGGATAATGAAACGCCCTAACCATGCTCATGTGGAACATCCCGAGCTTCAACAACCTGAGCATGGACCCTCCTGAACATGGAATCAATGAGCACAAAAACATCTAAGCATGTACCAAGAACCAGAAGTGTCCACACTTCTTGAGTTGCTGTTCATGGGATTCTGTAAGTATTAATTTCTTTGGCCCTTGTTTCCTCTGAGAATGTTCTTTTCTGATTTTTGTGTAACCCTGTACATGTACCTTCTTGAGCATGAAACCCCTCATTGTAGACTCTCCTGATCATGGCTTGCTTTGATATTCATCTCCCCTTAACATAGCCCCACTTGAGTATGTATCCTCTACATTATGTGTAATATAATAACTCATACTTTCCTGAGCGTGGAGTCTACTGACCTCGGAGCCTTTTTAATTGGAATGGCTCTGAGAATGACACACTTCAGAAAATGTAGCCCCTAGGCCATGGAATGTCTTCCAGTGGGACATCCTGAGCTTAAACAATCTGAGAATGGCCCCTTCTGTACATGGAATCAATGAGCCCCGTCATTTCTAAGCACACACCTAGGAATCCTTGATGTGTACATCATGGAATGCTGCAATCATTTCCTTGATCCTAGTTCATCCTGAGAATATACCTGTGTGATTTTGTGTAACAACAAACAAGTACCTTCCTGAGCACGGAGGCTCTAACATGCGACCCATCTAAACATGCATTCTGTGAATTTAAACTACCGTGATCTTAGTCCCTCTGGATTCTGTATACCACTGATTGTGTTTAAGAACAGGATATGTGGTTTTCTGAGCATGGAAGGCCTGAGCAGAGAGCTGGCTATGTACCTTCAGACCATAGACCCGTCCCCATGGTCGTGAACCCATGTGATCCTACACCATTCTGAATATGGATGTGCTCTTCTAATGCAACCATTCTGAGAAAACCGACACTCAACATGGACCCATGAGTGTGGAATATCCTGAACATAAAGGTCCAGGGAATATACACTCTTGATCATGCAATCCTTGGGCGTAATCAATGATAAACAGCAACTCAAGAAGTGTGGACACTTCTGATCAGGGGCTGCACTAAGAACCGACTTGTCTAATTGGAGATGCTTTCCATATGTACCTACTTGCTTATGCCATGAATGTGTACCAGCCTGAGCATGAACCCTACCGACTGGGACATACTACTATTTCAATCTCACTTGAATATCGCGCCACTTGAGAATATACCCTCTTCTTGATGTTTAGTGCCTGAACATGTAAAATTATGCGCATGGACACGTTTGAATAATGACCCACACTAAGAGTGAAACACTCCTGACAATAAACACCCTATCCATGGCCTCTGTTGTGTGGATAACTTGAGGATTAACGTCATGAACATGAATCTCCTGAACATGGAATCAATGACCACAATGACACCTAAGCATGAATCTTCGAAGAAGAGTGGACATTTCTGTTCATGGAATTCTGTAAGTATGAATTTCCCTGATTGTTGTTTACCTAGAGAATGTTCTGTTGTGATTTTATGGAACCCCTTTCCTTGTACCTTCCTGATCATGAATCCTCTAATTGTCTCTTCCCTTAATCATGGCTTGCTTTGATTGTAACCTCCCCTTAACACAGCCCCACTTGAGCATGTATCCTCTTGATTGTGTTTGATATAATAACTCATACTTTCTTGAGCGTTGATTCTGCTGAGCATGTAGCCTTTTGAATGTGAACGACTCTGAGAATGACACGCTTCAGAAAATGTACCCACAAGAACATGGAATGTTTTCCTGTGGGACATCCTGAGCTTAAAGAATCTGAGAAAGGACCCTTCTGAACATGGAATCACGCACTGAAGTCATTTCTAAGCATATCCATAGAATTGTTGGCGTAAATGCATGGAATTCTGTCATTTCCTTGATCTTAGTTCATCCTGGGACTGTACCATTGTGAATTTGTGTAACAACATCCGAGTACCTTCCTGAGCATGGACGCTCTTAATTGTCCATCCCCCTAATCATGTATTCTGTGAATCTAAACTACCGTGATCTTAGCCCCTCTTGATCACGTATAACACTGATCATGCATAACAACTGAAAATGTTCTTCCCGGCCCCTGAGCGGCAACCTGGCTGACTCTGTTACTTCAGACCGTAGACCCTACCTCATGAGCATGAAGCCATGGGACCCGACACCTTTCTGAATATGAATATCCTCTGATAATGGAGCCATTTTGAGAAACACCAACACTCTGCATGGACCAATGAGTGTGGAATATCCTGAACATAAACGTTCAAGGAATATACACTCTTGATCATGGAATCCTTGTGTGTAGTCAGTGATACACAGAAACTCAATAAGCATGGACTCTTCTGATGATGGACTGCCCTAAGAATCTACTTCCCTAATTAGAGCCAATTTCCAAGTATCTACTTGGTAGTTTATCCTCTGTATGTGTACCAGCCTGAGCATCAAAACCCTCCGTAAGGAGCCTACTGACCGTGACATACTTCGATTTGAATCTCCCTTGAATATCGCGTCACTTGAGCATATGCTCTCTTCTTGATATTTAATACTGCTAAACATGTAAATTCTGTGCATGAAAACGTTTCAGTAAGGACACACACTGAGAATAAAACACTTAGGAGAACAAACAGCTTACCCATGGCCACTCTAGTGTGGATAACTTGAGGATAAACACCGGGGACATGGATCCCCTGAACGTGGAATGAATGACCTCAATTACGTGTATGCATGAATGTAAGAAGAGTGGACATTTTTCAATTGGAATCCTGTAAGTATGAATTTCCTTGATCCTAGTTTAACTTGGAAATGTTATTTTGCGGTTTTGTGTAATCCCTTTTCCTGTACCTTCGTTTGCATGAAAAGCCTAATTGTATATTCCCCTGATCCTGACCTTCTTTGATTGTAACCTCCCCTTAATGTAGCCCACTTGAGCATGTATCTTGTAGATTATGTGTAATTTAATAACTCATACTTTCCTGAGCATGCATTCTGTTGACCATGGAGCCTTTTGAATTTGAACGACTCTGAGAATGACACGCTTCAGAAAATGTATCCCCAAGACCATGGGATATCTTCCTGTGTGACATCTTGAGCTTCATCAATCTGAGAATGGACCCTTCGAAATATGGAATCAGTGAGCCCCGTCATTTCTAAGCATATCCCTAGGAATCCTTGACCTGTACATCCATGGAATGCTGCCATAATTCCCTTGATCCTGGTTCACCCTGAGAATATACCTGTGTGGTTTTGAGTAACAACATACAAGTACCTTCCTGAGTATGGAGGCTTTGAAGGCCGACGCCTCTAATCATGTATTCTGTGAATTTAAGCTACCGTGATCTTAAGCCCCTCTTGATCATGTATACCACCGATTGTGTATAAGACCAGGACATATAGTTTTCTAAGCATGGAAGGCCTGATCAGAGAGCTGGCTATGTACCTTCAGACCATAGAGCCTTCCTCACGGGCATGAACCCATGTGATTTTACAACATTTTGAGTACGCATGTCCTCTTATCATGGAAGCATTTTGAGAAATACCGACACTCAGCATCGACCCATGAGTGTTGAATATCCTGAGCAGAAAGGTCCGGGGATTATATACTCTTGATCATGGAATCCTTGGACGTGATCAATGATAAACAGCAACTCAAGAAGTGTGGACACTTCTGATCATGGGCAGCACTGAGAGTCAACTTCCTTCATTAGAGCCACTTTCCAGTATGTGCCTACTTGTTTATGCCCTGAATGTGTACCAGCATGAGCATCAAAACCCTCAGCATGAAGCCTACTGACCGTGACACACTGCTTTTTTAATCTCACTTGAATGCCACTTGAGAATACACCCACTTCTTGATGTTTAATGCCTGAACATGTAAAATTATGTGCATGGAAACATTTGAATAACGACCCACACTAAGAATAAAACACTCGTGATAATAAGTACCCTATCTCTGGCCCCTCTTGGGTGGATAACTTGAGGATCCACACTGTGAACATGGATTGCCTGAACGTGGAATCAATTTCCGCAAGCATATCTAACCATGAATCTAAGAAGAGAGGAGATTGCCGCTCATAGAATGCCGTGAGTACTAAATTCCTTGATTGTTTTTTGCCCAGAGAATGTTCTGTTGTGATTTTGTCTGAACCCTGTACATGTAAGTACTCGGACATGTAATCACTAATTGTAGACAGTTGTTCTCCTGCCTTGCTTTGATGTTAATCTCCCTTCTAGTTAGTTCCCTTTGAGCATGTACCGTCTTGATTATATGTTCCATCTGAACATGTACATTGCTGAGCATGGATTCTGCTGTGCATGGAACCATTTGCATATGGACCCCTCTAAGGATAATGCACTTTGGATAATGAAACGCCCTAACCATGCTCATGTGGAACATCCCGAGCTTCAACAACCTGAGCATGGACCCTCCTGAACATGGAATCAATGAGCACAAAAACATCTAAGCATGTACCAAGAACCAGAAGTGTCCACACTTCTTGAGTTGCTGTTCATGGGATTCTGTAAGTATTAATTTCTTTGGCCCTTGTTTCCTCTGAGAATGTTCTTTTCTGATTTTTGTGTAACCCTGTACATGTACCTTCTTGAGCATGAAACCCCTCATTGTAGACTCTCCTGATCATGGCTTGCTTTGATATTCATCTCCCCTTAACATAGCCCCACTTGAGTATGTATCCTCTACATTATGTGTAATATAATAACTCATACTTTCCTGAGCGTGGAGTCTACTGACCTCGGAGCCTTTTTAATTGGAATGGCTCTGAGAATGACACACTTCAGAAAATGTAGCCCCTAGGCCATGGAATGTCTTCCAGTGGGACATCCTGAGCTTAAACAATCTGAGAATGGCCCCTTCTGTACATGGAATCAATGAGCCCCGTCATTTCTAAGCACACACCTAGGAATCCTTGATGTGTACATCATGGAATGCTGCAATCATTTCCTTGATCCTAGTTCATCCTGAGAATATACCTGTGTGATTTTGTGTAACAACAAACAAGTACCTTCCTGAGCACGGAGGCTCTAACATGCGACCCATCTAAACATGCATTCTGTGAATTTAAACTACCGTGATCTTAGTCCCTCTGGATTCTGTATACCACTGATTGTGTTTAAGAACAGGATATGTGGTTTTCTGAGCATGGAAGGCCTGAGCAGAGAGCTGGCTATGTACCTTCAGACCATAGACCCGTCCCCATGGTCGTGAACCCATGTGATCCTACACCATTCTGAATATGGATGTGCTCTTCTAATGCAACCATTCTGAGAAAACCGACACTCAACATGGACCCATGAGTGTGGAATATCCTGAACATAAAGGTCCAGGGAATATACACTCTTGATCATGCAATCCTTGGGCGTAATCAATGATAAACAGCAACTCAAGAAGTGTGGACACTTCTGATCAGGGGCTGCACTAAGAACCGACTTGTCTAATTGGAGATGCTTTCCATATGTACCTACTTGCTTATGCCATGAATGTGTACCAGCCTGAGCATGAACCCTACCGACTGGGACATACTACTATTTCAATCTCACTTGAATATCGCGCCACTTGAGAATATACCCTCTTCTTGATGTTTAGTGCCTGAACATGTAAAATTATGCGCATGGACACGTTTGAATAATGACCCACACTAAGAGTGAAACACTCCTGACAATAAACACCCTATCCATGGCCTCTGTTGTGTGGATAACTTGAGGATTAACGTCATGAACATGAATCTCCTGAACATGGAATCAATGACCACAATGACACCTAAGCATGAATCTTCGAAGAAGAGTGGACATTTCTGTTCATGGAATTCTGTAAGTATGAATTTCCCTGATTGTTGTTTACCTAGAGAATGTTCTGTTGTGATTTTATGGAACCCCTTTCCTTGTACCTTCCTGATCATGAATCCTCTAATTGTCTCTTCCCTTAATCATGGCTTGCTTTGATTGTAACCTCCCCTTAACACAGCCCCACTTGAGCATGTATCCTCTTGATTGTGTTTGATATAATAACTCATACTTTCTTGAGCGTTGATTCTGCTGAGCATGTAGCCTTTTGAATGTGAACGACTCTGAGAATGACACGCTTCAGAAAATGTACCCACAAGAACATGGAATGTTTTCCTGTGGGACATCCTGAGCTTAAAGAATCTGAGAAAGGACCCTTCTGAACATGGAATCACGCACTGAAGTCATTTCTAAGCATATCCATAGAATTGTTGGCGTAAATGCATGGAATTCTGTCATTTCCTTGATCTTAGTTCATCCTGGGACTGTACCATTGTGAATTTGTGTAACAACATCCGAGTACCTTCCTGAGCATGGACGCTCTTAATTGTCCATCCCCCTAATCATGTATTCTGTGAATCTAAACTACCGTGATCTTAGCCCCTCTTGATCACGTATAACACTGATCATGCATAACAACTGAAAATGTTCTTCCCGGCCCCTGAGCGGCAACCTGGCTGACTCTGTTACTTCAGACCGTAGACCCTACCTCATGAGCATGAAGCCATGGGACCCGACACCTTTCTGAATATGAATATCCTCTGATAATGGAGCCATTTTGAGAAACACCAACACTCTGCATGGACCAATGAGTGTGGAATATCCTGAACATAAACGTTCAAGGAATATACACTCTTGATCATGGAATCCTTGTGTGTAGCCAGTGATACACAGAAACTCAATAAGCATGGACTCTTCTGATGATGGACTGCCCTAAGAATCTACTTCCCTAATTAGAGCCAATTTCCAAGTATCTACTTGGTAGTTTATCCTCTGTATGTGTACCAGCCTGAGCATCAAAACCCTCCGTAAGGAGCCTACTGACCGTGACATACTTCGATTTGAATCTCCCTTGAATATCACGTCACTTGAGCATATACTCTCTTCTTGATATTTAATACTGCTAAACATGTAAATTCTGTGCATGAAAACGTTTCAGTAAGGACACACACTGAGAATAAAACACTTAGGAGAACAAACAGCTTACCCATGGCCACTCTAGTGTGGATAACTTGAGGATAAACACCGGGGACATGGATCCCCTGAACGTGGAATGAATGACCTCAATTACGTGTATGCATGAATGTAAGAAGAGTGGACATTTTTCAATTGGAATCCTGTAAGTATGAATTTCCTTGATCCTAGTTTAACTTGGAAATGTTATTTTGCGGTTTTGTGTAATCCCTTTTCCTGTACCTTCGTTTGCATGAAAAGCCTAATTGTATATTCCCCTGATCCTGACCTTCTTTGATTGTAACCTCCCCTTAATGTAGCCCACTTGAGCATGTATCTTGTAGATTATGTGTAATTTAATAAATCATACTTTCCTGAGCATGCATTCTGTTGACCATGGAGCCTTTTGAATTTGAACGACTCTGAGAATGACACGCTTCAGAAAATGTATCCCCAAGACCATGGGATATCTTCCTGTGTGACATCTTGAGCTTCATCAATCTGAGAATGGACCCTTCGAAATATGGAATCAGTGAGCCCCGTCATTTCTAAGCATATCCCTAGGAATCCTTGACCTGTACATCCATGGAATGCTGCCATAATTCCCTTGATCCTGGTTCACCCTGAGAATATACCTGTGTGGTTTTGAGTAACAACATACAAGTACCTTCCTGAGTATGGAGGCTTTGAAGGCCGACGCCTCTAATCATGTATTCTGTGAATTTAAGCTACCGTGATCTTAAGCCCCTCTTGATCATGTATACCACCGATTGTGTATAAGACCAGGACATATAGTTTTCTAAGCATGGAAGGCCTGATCAGAGAGCTGGCTATGTACCTTCAGACCATAGAGCCTTCCTCACGGGCATGAACCCATGTGATTTTACAACATTTTGAGTACGCATGTCCTCTTATCATGGAAGCATTTTGAGAAATACCGACACTCAGCATCGACCCATGAGTGTTGAATATCCTGAGCAGAAAGGTCCGGGGATTATATACTCTTGATCATGGAATCCTTGGACGTGATCAATGATAAACAGCAACTCAAGAAGTGTGGACACTTCTGATCATGGGCAGCACTGAGAGTCAACTTCCTTCATTAGAGCCACTTTCCAGTATGTGCCTACTTGTTTATGCCCTGAATGTGTACCAGCATGAGCATCAAAACCCTCAGCATGAAGCCTACTGACCGTGACACACTGCTTTTTTAATCTCACTTGAATGCCACTTGAGAATACACCCACTTCTTGATGTTTAATGCCTGAACATGTAAAATTATGTGCATGGAAACATTTGAATAACGACCCACACTAAGAATAAAACACTCGTGATAATAAGTACCCTATCTCTGGCCCCTCTTGGGTGGATAACTTGAGGATCCACACTGTGAACATGGATTGCCTGAACGTGGAATCAATTTCCGCAAGCATATCTAACCATGAATCTAAGAAGAGAGGAGATTGCCGCTCATAGAATGCCGTGAGTACTAAATTCCTTGATTGTTTTTTGCCCAGAGAATGTTCTGTTGTGATTTTGTCTGAACCCTGTACATGTAAGTACTCGGACATGTAATCACTAATTGTAGACAGTTGTTCTCCTGCCTTGCTTTGATGTTAATCTCCCTTCTAGTTAGTTCCCTTTGAGCATGTACCGTCTTGATTATATGTTCCATCTGAACATGTACATTGCTGAGCATGGATTCTGCTGTGCATGGAACCATTTGCATATGGACCCCTCTAAGGATAATGCACTTTGGATAATGAAACGCCCTAACCATGCTCATGTGGAACATCCCGAGCTTCAACAACCTGAGCATGGACCCTCCTGAACATGGAATCAATGAGCACAAAAACATCTAAGCATGTACCAAGAACCAGAAGTGTCCACACTTCTTGAGTTGCTGTTCATGGGATTCTGTAAGTATTAATTTCTTTGGCCCTTGTTTCCTCTGAGAATGTTCTTTTCTGATTTTTGTGTAACCCTGTACATGTACCTTCTTGAGCATGAAACCCCTCATTGTAGACTCTCCTGATCATGGCTTGCTTTGATATTCATCTCCCCTTAACATAGCCCCACTTGAGTATGTATCCTCTACATTATGTGTAATATAATAACTCATACTTTCCTGAGCGTGGAGTCTACTGACCTCGGAGCCTTTTTAATTGGAATGGCTCTGAGAATGACACACTTCAGAAAATGTAGCCCCTAGGCCATGGAATGTCTTCCAGTGGGACATCCTGAGCTTAAACAATCTGAGAATGGCCCCTTCTGTACATGGAATCAATGAGCCCCGTCATTTCTAAGCACACACCTAGGAATCCTTGATGTGTACATCATGGAATGCTGCAATCATTTCCTTGATCCTAGTTCATCCTGAGAATATACCTGTGTGATTTTGTGTAACAACAAACAAGTACCTTCCTGAGCACGGAGGCTCTAACATGCGACCCATCTAAACATGCATTCTGTGAATTTAAACTACCGTGATCTTAGTCCCTCTGGATTCTGTATACCACTGATTGTGTTTAAGAACAGGATATGTGGTTTTCTGAGCATGGAAGGCCTGAGCAGAGAGCTGGCTATGTACCTTCAGACCATAGACCCGTCCCCATGGTCGTGAACCCATGTGATCCTACACCATTCTGAATATGGATGTGCTCTTCTAATGCAACCATTCTGAGAAAACCGACACTCAACATGGACCCATGAGTGTGGAATATCCTGAACATAAAGGTCCAGGGAATATACACTCTTGATCATGCAATCCTTGGGCGTAATCAATGATAAACAGCAACTCAAGAAGTGTGGACACTTCTGATCAGGGGCTGCACTAAGAACCGACTTGTCTAATTGGAGATGCTTTCCATATGTACCTACTTGCTTATGCCATGAATGTGTACCAGCCTGAGCATGAACCCTACCGACTGGGACATACTACTATTTCAATCTCACTTGAATATCGCGCCACTTGAGAATATACCCTCTTCTTGATGTTTAGTGCCTGAACATGTAAAATTATGCGCATGGACACGTTTGAATAATGACCCACACTAAGAGTGAAACACTCCTGACAATAAACACCCTATCCATGGCCTCTGTTGTGTGGATAACTTGAGGATTAACGTCATGAACATGAATCTCCTGAACATGGAATCAATGACCACAATGACACCTAAGCATGAATCTTCGAAGAAGAGTGGACATTTCTGTTCATGGAATTCTGTAAGTATGAATTTCCCTGATTGTTGTTTACCTAGAGAATGTTCTGTTGTGATTTTATGGAACCCCTTTCCTTGTACCTTCCTGATCATGAATCCTCTAATTGTCTCTTCCCTTAATCATGGCTTGCTTTGATTGTAACCTCCCCTTAACACAGCCCCACTTGAGCATGTATCCTCTTGATTGTGTTTGATATAATAACTCATACTTTCTTGAGCGTTGATTCTGCTGAGCATGTAGCCTTTTGAATGTGAACGACTCTGAGAATGACACGCTTCAGAAAATGTACCCACAAGAACATGGAATGTTTTCCTGTGGGACATCCTGAGCTTAAAGAATCTGAGAAAGGACCCTTCTGAACATGGAATCACGCACTGAAGTCATTTCTAAGCATATCCATAGAATTGTTGGCGTAAATGCATGGAATTCTGTCATTTCCTTGATCTTAGTTCATCCTGGGACTGTACCATTGTGAATTTGTGTAACAACATCCGAGTACCTTCCTGAGCATGGACGCTCTTAATTGTCCATCCCCCTAATCATGTATTCTGTGAATCTAAACTACCGTGATCTTAGCCCCTCTTGATCACGTATAACACTGATCATGCATAACAACTGAAAATGTTCTTCCCGGCCCCTGAGCGGCAACCTGGCTGACTCTGTTACTTCAGACCGTAGACCCTACCTCATGAGCATGAAGCCATGGGACCCGACACCTTTCTGAATATGAATATCCTCTGATAATGGAGCCATTTTGAGAAACACCAACACTCTGCATGGACCAATGAGTGTGGAATATCCTGAACATAAACGTTCAAGGAATATACACTCTTGATCATGGAATCCTTGTGTGTAGTCAGTGATACACAGAAACTCAATAAGCATGGACTCTTCTGATGATGGACTGCCCTAAGAATCTACTTCCCTAATTAGAGCCAATTTCCAAGTATCTACTTGGTAGTTTATCCTCTGTATGTGTACCAGCCTGAGCATCAAAACCCTCCGTAAGGAGCCTACTGACCGTGACATACTTCGATTTGAATCTCCCTTGAATATCGCGTCACTTGAGCATATACTCTCTTCTTGATATTTAATACTGCTAAACATGTAAATTCTGTGCATGAAAACGTTTCAGTAAGGACACACACTGAGAATAAAACACTTAGGAGAACAAACAGCTTACCCATGGCCACTCTAGTGTGGATAACTTGAGGATAAACACCGGGGACATGGATCCCCTGAACGTGGAATGAATGACCTCAATTACGTGTATGCATGAATGTAAGAAGAGTGGACATTTTTCAATTGGAATCCTGTAAGTATGAATTTCCTTGATCCTAGTTTAACTTGGAAATGTTATTTTGCGGTTTTGTGTAATCCCTTTTCCTGTACCTTCGTTTGCATGAAAAGCCTAATTGTATATTCCCCTGATCCTGACCTTCTTTGATTGTAACCTCCCCTTAATGTAGCCCACTTGAGCATGTATCTTGTAGATTATGTGTAATTTAATAAATCATACTTTCCTGAGCATGCATTCTGTTGACCATGGAGCCTTTTGAATTTGAACGACTCTGAGAATGACACGCTTCAGAAAATGTATCCCCAAGACCATGGGATATCTTCCTGTGTGACATCTTGAGCTTCATCAATCTGAGAATGGACCCTTCGAAATATGGAATCAGTGAGCCCCGTCATTTCTAAGCATATCCCTAGGAATCCTTGACCTGTACATCCATGGAATGCTGCCATAATTCCCTTGATCCTGGTTCACCCTGAGAATATACCTGTGTGGTTTTGAGTAACAACATACAAGTACCTTCCTGAGTATGGAGGCTTTGAAGGCCGACGCCTCTAATCATGTATTCTGTGAATTTAAGCTACCGTGATCTTAAGCCCCTCTTGATCATGTATACCACCGATTGTGTATAAGACCAGGACATATAGTTTTCTAAGCATGGAAGGCCTGATCAGAGAGCTGGCTATGTACCTTCAGACCATAGAGCCTTCCTCACGGGCATGAACCCATGTGATTTTACAACATTTTGAGTACGCATGTCCTCTTATCATGGAAGCATTTTGAGAAATACCGACACTCAGCATCGACCCATGAGTGTTGAATATCCTGAGCAGAAAGGTCCGGGGATTATATACTCTTGATCATGGAATCCTTGGACGTGATCAATGATAAACAGCAACTCAAGAAGTGTGGACACTTCTGATCATGGGCAGCACTGAGAGTCAACTTCCTTCATTAGAGCCACTTTCCAGTATGTGCCTACTTGTTTATGCCCTGAATGTGTACCAGCATGAGCATCAAAACCCTCAGCATGAAGCCTACTGACCGTGACACACTGCTTTTTTAATCTCACTTGAATGCCACTTGAGAATACACCCACTTCTTGATGTTTAATGCCTGAACATGTAAAATTATGTGCATGGAAACATTTGAATAACGACCCACACTAAGAATAAAACACTCGTGATAATAAGTACCCTATCTCTGGCCCCTCTTGGGTGGATAACTTGAGGATCCACACTGTGAACATGGATTGCCTGAACGTGGAATCAATTTCCGCAAGCATATCTAACCATGAATCTAAGAAGAGAGGAGATTGCCGCTCATAGAATGCCGTGAGTACTAAATTCCTTGATTGTTTTTTGCCCAGAGAATGTTCTGTTGTGATTTTGTCTGAACCCTGTACATGTAAGTACTCGGACATGTAATCACTAATTGTAGACAGTTGTTCTCCTGCCTTGCTTTGATGTTAATCTCCCTTCTAGTTAGTTCCCTTTGAGCATGTACCGTCTTGATTATATGTTCCATCTGAACATGTACATTGCTGAGCATGGATTCTGCTGTGCATGGAACCATTTGCATATGGACCCCTCTAAGGATAATGCACTTTGGATAATGAAACGCCCTAACCATGCTCATGTGGAACATCCCGAGCTTCAACAACCTGAGCATGGACCCTCCTGAACATGGAATCAATGAGCACAAAAACATCTAAGCATGTACCAAGAACCAGAAGTGTCCACACTTCTTGAGTTGCTGTTCATGGGATTCTGTAAGTATTAATTTCTTTGGCCCTTGTTTCCTCTGAGAATGTTCTTTTCTGATTTTTGTGTAACCCTGTACATGTACCTTCTTGAGCATGAAACCCCTCATTGTAGACTCTCCTGATCATGGCTTGCTTTGATATTCATCTCCCCTTAACATAGCCCCACTTGAGTATGTATCCTCTACATTATGTGTAATATAATAACTCATACTTTCCTGAGCGTGGAGTCTACTGACCTCGGAGCCTTTTTAATTGGAATGGCTCTGAGAATGACACACTTCAGAAAATGTAGCCCCTAGGCCATGGAATGTCTTCCAGTGGGACATCCTGAGCTTAAACAATCTGAGAATGGCCCCTTCTGTACATGGAATCAATGAGCCCCGTCATTTCTAAGCACACACCTAGGAATCCTTGATGTGTACATCATGGAATGCTGCAATCATTTCCTTGATCCTAGTTCATCCTGAGAATATACCTGTGTGATTTTGTGTAACAACAAACAAGTACCTTCCTGAGCACGGAGGCTCTAACATGCGACCCATCTAAACATGCATTCTGTGAATTTAAACTACCGTGATCTTAGTCCCTCTGGATTCTGTATACCACTGATTGTGTTTAAGAACAGGATATGTGGTTTTCTGAGCATGGAAGGCCTGAGCAGAGAGCTGGCTATGTACCTTCAGACCATAGACCCGTCCCCATGGTCGTGAACCCATGTGATCCTACACCATTCTGAATATGGATGTGCTCTTCTAATGCAACCATTCTGAGAAAACCGACACTCAACATGGACCCATGAGTGTGGAATATCCTGAACATAAAGGTCCAGGGAATATACACTCTTGATCATGCAATCCTTGGGCGTAATCAATGATAAACAGCAACTCAAGAAGTGTGGACACTTCTGATCAGGGGCTGCACTAAGAACCGACTTGTCTAATTGGAGATGCTTTCCATATGTACCTACTTGCTTATGCCATGAATGTGTACCAGCCTGAGCATGAACCCTACCGACTGGGACATACTACTATTTCAATCTCACTTGAATATCGCGCCACTTGAGAATATACCCTCTTCTTGATGTTTAGTGCCTGAACATGTAAAATTATGCGCATGGACACGTTTGAATAATGACCCACACTAAGAGTGAAACACTCCTGACAATAAACACCCTATCCATGGCCTCTGTTGTGTGGATAACTTGAGGATTAACGTCATGAACATGAATCTCCTGAACATGGAATCAATGACCACAATGACACCTAAGCATGAATCTTCGAAGAAGAGTGGACATTTCTGTTCATGGAATTCTGTAAGTATGAATTTCCCTGATTGTTGTTTACCTAGAGAATGTTCTGTTGTGATTTTATGGAACCCCTTTCCTTGTACCTTCCTGATCATGAATCCTCTAATTGTCTCTTCCCTTAATCATGGCTTGCTTTGATTGTAACCTCCCCTTAACACAGCCCCACTTGAGCATGTATCCTCTTGATTGTGTTTGATATAATAACTCATACTTTCTTGAGCGTTGATTCTGCTGAGCATGTAGCCTTTTGAATGTGAACGACTCTGAGAATGACACGCTTCAGAAAATGTACCCACAAGAACATGGAATGTTTTCCTGTGGGACATCCTGAGCTTAAAGAATCTGAGAAAGGACCCTTCTGAACATGGAATCACGCACTGAAGTCATTTCTAAGCATATCCATAGAATTGTTGGCGTAAATGCATGGAATTCTGTCATTTCCTTGATCTTAGTTCATCCTGGGACTGTACCATTGTGAATTTGTGTAACAACATCCGAGTACCTTCCTGAGCATGGACGCTCTTAATTGTCCATCCCCCTAATCATGTATTCTGTGAATCTAAACTACCGTGATCTTAGCCCCTCTTGATCACGTATAACACTGATCATGCATAACAACTGAAAATGTTCTTCCCGGCCCCTGAGCGGCAACCTGGCTGACTCTGTTACTTCAGACCGTAGACCCTACCTCATGAGCATGAAGCCATGGGACCCGACACCTTTCTGAATATGAATATCCTCTGATAATGGAGCCATTTTGAGAAACACCAACACTCTGCATGGACCAATGAGTGTGGAATATCCTGAACATAAACGTTCAAGGAATATACACTCTTGATCATGGAATCCTTGTGTGTAGTCAGTGATACACAGAAACTCAATAAGCATGGACTCTTCTGATGATGGACTGCCCTAAGAATCTACTTCCCTAATTAGAGCCAATTTCCAAGTATCTACTTGGTAGTTTATCCTCTGTATGTGTACCAGCCTGAGCATCAAAACCCTCCGTAAGGAGCCTACTGACCGTGACATACTTCGATTTGAATCTCCCTTGAATATCGCGTCACTTGAGCATATACTCTCTTCTTGATATTTAATACTGCTAAACATGTAAATTCTGTGCATGAAAACGTTTCAGTAAGGACACACACTGAGAATAAAACACTTAGGAGAACAAACAGCTTACCCATGGCCACTCTAGTGTGGATAACTTGAGGATAAACACCGGGGACATGGATCCCCTGAACGTGGAATGAATGACCTCAATTACGTGTATGCATGAATGTAAGAAGAGTGGACATTTTTCAATTGGAATCCTGTAAGTATGAATTTCCTTGATCCTAGTTTAACTTGGAAATGTTATTTTGCGGTTTTGTGTAATCCCTTTTCCTGTACCTTCGTTTGCATGAAAAGCCTAATTGTATATTCCCCTGATCCTGACCTTCTTTGATTGTAACCTCCCCTTAATGTAGCCCACTTGAGCATGTATCTTGTAGATTATGTGTAATTTAATAAATCATACTTTCCTGAGCATGCATTCTGTTGACCATGGAGCCTTTTGAATTTGAACGACTCTGAGAATGACACGCTTCAGAAAATGTATCCCCAAGACCATGGGATATCTTCCTGTGTGACATCTTGAGCTTCATCAATCTGAGAATGGACCCTTCGAAATATGGAATCAGTGAGCCCCGTCATTTCTAAGCATATCCCTAGGAATCCTTGACCTGTACATCCATGGAATGCTGCCATAATTCCCTTGATCCTGGTTCACCCTGAGAATATACCTGTGTGGTTTTGAGTAACAACATACAAGTACCTTCCTGAGTATGGAGGCTTTGAAGGCCGACGCCTCTAATCATGTATTCTGTGAATTTAAGCTACCGTGATCTTAAGCCCCTCTTGATCATGTATACCACCGATTGTGTATAAGACCAGGACATATAGTTTTCTAAGCATGGAAGGCCTGATCAGAGAGCTGGCTATGTACCTTCAGACCATAGAGCCTTCCTCACGGGCATGAACCCATGTGATTTTACAACATTTTGAGTACGCATGTCCTCTTATCATGGAAGCATTTTGAGAAATACCGACACTCAGCATCGACCCATGAGTGTTGAATATCCTGAGCAGAAAGGTCCGGGGATTATATACTCTTGATCATGGAATCCTTGGACGTGATCAATGATAAACAGCAACTCAAGAAGTGTGGACACTTCTGATCATGGGCAGCACTGAGAGTCAACTTCCTTCATTAGAGCCACTTTCCAGTATGTGCCTACTTGTTTATGCCCTGAATGTGTACCAGCATGAGCATCAAAACCCTCAGCATGAAGCCTACTGACCGTGACACACTGCTTTTTTAATCTCACTTGAATGCCACTTGAGAATACACCCACTTCTTGATGTTTAATGCCTGAACATGTAAAATTATGTGCATGGAAACATTTGAATAACGACCCACACTAAGAATAAAACACTCGTGATAATAAGTACCCTATCTCTGGCCCCTCTTGGGTGGATAACTTGAGGATCCACACTGTGAACATGGATTGCCTGAACGTGGAATCAATTTCCGCAAGCATATCTAACCATGAATCTAAGAAGAGAGGAGATTGCCGCTCATAGAATGCCGTGAGTACTAAATTCCTTGATTGTTTTTTGCCCAGAGAATGTTCTGTTGTGATTTTGTCTGAACCCTGTACATGTAAGTACTCGGACATGTAATCACTAATTGTAGACAGTTGTTCTCCTGCCTTGCTTTGATGTTAATCTCCCTTCTAGTTAGTTCCCTTTGAGCATGTACCGTCTTGATTATATGTTCCATCTGAACATGTACATTGCTGAGCATGGATTCTGCTGTGCATGGAACCATTTGCATATGGACCCCTCTAAGGATAATGCACTTTGGATAATGAAACGCCCTAACCATGCTCATGTGGAACATCCCGAGCTTCAACAACCTGAGCATGGACCCTCCTGAACATGGAATCAATGAGCACAAAAACATCTAAGCATGTACCAAGAACCAGAAGTGTCCACACTTCTTGAGTTGCTGTTCATGGGATTCTGTAAGTATTAATTTCTTTGGCCCTTGTTTCCTCTGAGAATGTTCTTTTCTGATTTTTGTGTAACCCTGTACATGTACCTTCTTGAGCATGAAACCCCTCATTGTAGACTCTCCTGATCATGGCTTGCTTTGATATTCATCTCCCCTTAACATAGCCCCACTTGAGTATGTATCCTCTACATTATGTGTAATATAATAACTCATACTTTCCTGAGCGTGGAGTCTACTGACCTCGGAGCCTTTTTAATTGGAATGGCTCTGAGAATGACACACTTCAGAAAATGTAGCCCCTAGGCCATGGAATGTCTTCCAGTGGGACATCCTGAGCTTAAACAATCTGAGAATGGCCCCTTCTGTACATGGAATCAATGAGCCCCGTCATTTCTAAGCACACACCTAGGAATCCTTGATGTGTACATCATGGAATGCTGCAATCATTTCCTTGATCCTAGTTCATCCTGAGAATATACCTGTGTGATTTTGTGTAACAACAAACAAGTACCTTCCTGAGCACGGAGGCTCTAACATGCGACCCATCTAAACATGCATTCTGTGAATTTAAACTACCGTGATCTTAGTCCCTCTGGATTCTGTATACCACTGATTGTGTTTAAGAACAGGATATGTGGTTTTCTGAGCATGGAAGGCCTGAGCAGAGAGCTGGCTATGTACCTTCAGACCATAGACCCGTCCCCATGGTCGTGAACCCATGTGATCCTACACCATTCTGAATATGGATGTGCTCTTCTAATGCAACCATTCTGAGAAAACCGACACTCAACATGGACCCATGAGTGTGGAATATCCTGAACATAAAGGTCCAGGGAATATACACTCTTGATCATGCAATCCTTGGGCGTAATCAATGATAAACAGCAACTCAAGAAGTGTGGACACTTCTGATCAGGGGCTGCACTAAGAACCGACTTGTCTAATTGGAGATGCTTTCCATATGTACCTACTTGCTTATGCCATGAATGTGTACCAGCCTGAGCATGAACCCTACCGACTGGGACATACTACTATTTCAATCTCACTTGAATATCGCGCCACTTGAGAATATACCCTCTTCTTGATGTTTAGTGCCTGAACATGTAAAATTATGCGCATGGACACGTTTGAATAATGACCCACACTAAGAGTGAAACACTCCTGACAATAAACACCCTATCCATGGCCTCTGTTGTGTGGATAACTTGAGGATTAACGTCATGAACATGAATCTCCTGAACATGGAATCAATGACCACAATGACACCTAAGCATGAATCTTCGAAGAAGAGTGGACATTTCTGTTCATGGAATTCTGTAAGTATGAATTTCCCTGATTGTTGTTTACCTAGAGAATGTTCTGTTGTGATTTTATGGAACCCCTTTCCTTGTACCTTCCTGATCATGAATCCTCTAATTGTCTCTTCCCTTAATCATGGCTTGCTTTGATTGTAACCTCCCCTTAACACAGCCCCACTTGAGCATGTATCCTCTTGATTGTGTTTGATATAATAACTCATACTTTCTTGAGCGTTGATTCTGCTGAGCATGTAGCCTTTTGAATGTGAACGACTCTGAGAATGACACGCTTCAGAAAATGTACCCACAAGAACATGGAATGTTTTCCTGTGGGACATCCTGAGCTTAAAGAATCTGAGAAAGGACCCTTCTGAACATGGAATCACGCACTGAAGTCATTTCTAAGCATATCCATAGAATTGTTGGCGTAAATGCATGGAATTCTGTCATTTCCTTGATCTTAGTTCATCCTGGGACTGTACCATTGTGAATTTGTGTAACAACATCCGAGTACCTTCCTGAGCATGGACGCTCTTAATTGTCCATCCCCCTAATCATGTATTCTGTGAATCTAAACTACCGTGATCTTAGCCCCTCTTGATCACGTATAACACTGATCATGCATAACAACTGAAAATGTTCTTCCCGGCCCCTGAGCGGCAACCTGGCTGACTCTGTTACTTCAGACCGTAGACCCTACCTCATGAGCATGAAGCCATGGGACCCGACACCTTTCTGAATATGAATATCCTCTGATAATGGAGCCATTTTGAGAAACACCAACACTCTGCATGGACCAATGAGTGTGGAATATCCTGAACATAAACGTTCAAGGAATATACACTCTTGATCATGGAATCCTTGTGTGTAGTCAGTGATACACAGAAACTCAATAAGCATGGACTCTTCTGATGATGGACTGCCCTAAGAATCTACTTCCCTAATTAGAGCCAATTTCCAAGTATCTACTTGGTAGTTTATCCTCTGTATGTGTACCAGCCTGAGCATCAAAACCCTCCGTAAGGAGCCTACTGACCGTGACATACTTCGATTTGAATCTCCCTTGAATATCACGTCACTTGAGCATATGCTCTCTTCTTGATATTTAATACTGCTAAACATGTAAATTCTGTGCATGAAAACGTTTCAGTAAGGACACACACTGAGAATAAAACACTTAGGAGAACAAACAGCTTACCCATGGCCACTCTAGTGTGGATAACTTGAGGATAAACACCGGGGACATGGATCCCCTGAACGTGGAATGAATGACCTCAATTACGTGTATGCATGAATGTAAGAAGAGTGGACATTTTTCAATTGGAATCCTGTAAGTATGAATTTCCTTGATCCTAGTTTAACTTGGAAATGTTATTTTGCGGTTTTGTGTAATCCCTTTTCCTGTACCTTCGTTTGCATGAAAAGCCTAATTGTATATTCCCCTGATCCTGACCTTCTTTGATTGTAACCTCCCCTTAATGTAGCCCACTTGAGCATGTATCTTGTAGATTATGTGTAATTTAATAAATCATACTTTCCTGAGCATGCATTCTGTTGACCATGGAGCCTTTTGAATTTGAACGACTCTGAGAATGACACGCTTCAGAAAATGTATCCCCAAGACCATGGGATATCTTCCTGTGTGACATCTTGAGCTTCATCAATCTGAGAATGGACCCTTCGAAATATGGAATCAGTGAGCCCCGTCATTTCTAAGCATATCCCTAGGAATCCTTGACCTGTACATCCATGGAATGCTGCCATAATTCCCTTGATCCTGGTTCACCCTGAGAATATACCTGTGTGGTTTTGAGTAACAACATACAAGTACCTTCCTGAGTATGGAGGCTTTGAAGGCCGACGCCTCTAATCATGTATTCTGTGAATTTAAGCTACCGTGATCTTAAGCCCCTCTTGATCATGTATACCACCGATTGTGTATAAGACCAGGACATATAGTTTTCTAAGCATGGAAGGCCTGATCAGAGAGCTGGCTATGTACCTTCAGACCATAGAGCCTTCCTCACGGGCATGAACCCATGTGATTTTACAACATTTTGAGTACGCATGTCCTCTTATCATGGAAGCATTTTGAGAAATACCGACACTCAGCATCGACCCATGAGTGTTGAATATCCTGAGCAGAAAGGTCCGGGGATTATATACTCTTGATCATGGAATCCTTGGACGTGATCAATGATAAACAGCAACTCAAGAAGTGTGGACACTTCTGATCATGGGCAGCACTGAGAGTCAACTTCCTTCATTAGAGCCACTTTCCAGTATGTGCCTACTTGTTTATGCCCTGAATGTGTACCAGCATGAGCATCAAAACCCTCAGCATGAAGCCTACTGACCGTGACACACTGCTTTTTTAATCTCACTTGAATGCCACTTGAGAATACACCCACTTCTTGATGTT
Source organism: Miniopterus natalensis (assembly GCF_054644295.1). Lineage (NCBI taxonomy): Eukaryota > Metazoa > Chordata > Mammalia > Chiroptera > Miniopteridae > Miniopterus > Miniopterus natalensis. The sequence continues at coordinate 31,358 of NW_028269918.1, read as the reverse complement.
TAATGCCTGAACATGTAAAATTATGTGCATGGAAACATTTGAATAACGACCCACACTAAGAATAAAACACTCGTGATAATAAGTACCCTATCTCTGGCCCCTCTTGGGTGGATAACTTGAGGATCCACACTGTGAACATGGATTGCCTGAACGTGGAATCAATTTCCGCAAGCATATCTAACCATGAATCTAAGAAGAGAGGAGATTGCCGCTCATAGAATGCCGTGAGTACTAAATTCCTTGATTGTTTTTTGCCCAGAGAATGTTCTGTTGTGATTTTGTCTGAACCCTGTACATGTAAGTACTCGGACATGTAATCACTAATTGTAGACAGTTGTTCTCCTGCCTTGCTTTGATGTTAATCTCCCTTCTAGTTAGTTCCCTTTGAGCATGTACCGTCTTGATTATATGTTCCATCTGAACATGTACATTGCTGAGCATGGATTCTGCTGTGCATGGAACCATTTGCATATGGACCCCTCTAAGGATAATGCACTTTGGATAATGAAACGCCCTAACCATGCTCATGTGGAACATCCCGAGCTTCAACAACCTGAGCATGGACCCTCCTGAACATGGAATCAATGAGCACAAAAACATCTAAGCATGTACCAAGAACCAGAAGTGTCCACACTTCTTGAGTTGCTGTTCATGGGATTCTGTAAGTATTAATTTCTTTGGCCCTTGTTTCCTCTGAGAATGTTCTTTTCTGATTTTTGTGTAACCCTGTACATGTACCTTCTTGAGCATGAAACCCCTCATTGTAGACTCTCCTGATCATGGCTTGCTTTGATATTCATCTCCCCTTAACATAGCCCCACTTGAGTATGTATCCTCTACATTATGTGTAATATAATAACTCATACTTTCCTGAGCGTGGAGTCTACTGACCTCGGAGCCTTTTTAATTGGAATGGCTCTGAGAATGACACACTTCAGAAAATGTAGCCCCTAGGCCATGGAATGTCTTCCAGTGGGACATCCTGAGCTTAAACAATCTGAGAATGGCCCCTTCTGTACATGGAATCAATGAGCCCCGTCATTTCTAAGCACACACCTAGGAATCCTTGATGTGTACATCATGGAATGCTGCAATCATTTCCTTGATCCTAGTTCATCCTGAGAATATACCTGTGTGATTTTGTGTAACAACAAACAAGTACCTTCCTGAGCACGGAGGCTCTAACATGCGACCCATCTAAACATGCATTCTGTGAATTTAAACTACCGTGATCTTAGTCCCTCTGGATTCTGTATACCACTGATTGTGTTTAAGAACAGGATATGTGGTTTTCTGAGCATGGAAGGCCTGAGCAGAGAGCTGGCTATGTACCTTCAGACCATAGACCCGTCCCCATGGTCGTGAACCCATGTGATCCTACACCATTCTGAATATGGATGTGCTCTTCTAATGCAACCATTCTGAGAAAACCGACACTCAACATGGACCCATGAGTGTGGAATATCCTGAACATAAAGGTCCAGGGAATATACACTCTTGATCATGCAATCCTTGGGCGTAATCAATGATAAACAGCAACTCAAGAAGTGTGGACACTTCTGATCAGGGGCTGCACTAAGAACCGACTTGTCTAATTGGAGATGCTTTCCATATGTACCTACTTGCTTATGCCATGAATGTGTACCAGCCTGAGCATGAACCCTACCGACTGGGACATACTACTATTTCAATCTCACTTGAATATCGCGCCACTTGAGAATATACCCTCTTCTTGATGTTTAGTGCCTGAACATGTAAAATTATGCGCATGGACACGTTTGAATAATGACCCACACTAAGAGTGAAACACTCCTGACAATAAACACCCTATCCATGGCCTCTGTTGTGTGGATAACTTGAGGATTAACGTCATGAACATGAATCTCCTGAACATGGAATCAATGACCACAATGACACCTAAGCATGAATCTTCGAAGAAGAGTGGACATTTCTGTTCATGGAATTCTGTAAGTATGAATTTCCCTGATTGTTGTTTACCTAGAGAATGTTCTGTTGTGATTTTATGGAACCCCTTTCCTTGTACCTTCCTGATCATGAATCCTCTAATTGTCTCTTCCCTTAATCATGGCTTGCTTTGATTGTAACCTCCCCTTAACACAGCCCCACTTGAGCATGTATCCTCTTGATTGTGTTTGATATAATAACTCATACTTTCTTGAGCGTTGATTCTGCTGAGCATGTAGCCTTTTGAATGTGAACGACTCTGAGAATGACACGCTTCAGAAAATGTACCCACAAGAACATGGAATGTTTTCCTGTGGGACATCCTGAGCTTAAAGAATCTGAGAAAGGACCCTTCTGAACATGGAATCACGCACTGAAGTCATTTCTAAGCATATCCATAGAATTGTTGGCGTAAATGCATGGAATTCTGTCATTTCCTTGATCTTAGTTCATCCTGGGACTGTACCATTGTGAATTTGTGTAACAACATCCGAGTACCTTCCTGAGCATGGACGCTCTTAATTGTCCATCCCCCTAATCATGTATTCTGTGAATCTAAACTACCGTGATCTTAGCCCCTCTTGATCACGTATAACACTGATCATGCATAACAACTGAAAATGTTCTTCCCGGCCCCTGAGCGGCAACCTGGCTGACTCTGTTACTTCAGACCGTAGACCCTACCTCATGAGCATGAAGCCATGGGACCCGACACCTTTCTGAATATGAATATCCTCTGATAATGGAGCCATTTTGAGAAACACCAACACTCTGCATGGACCAATGAGTGTGGAATATCCTGAACATAAACGTTCAAGGAATATACACTCTTGATCATGGAATCCTTGTGTGTAGTCAGTGATACACAGAAACTCAATAAGCATGGACTCTTCTGATGATGGACTGCCCTAAGAATCTACTTCCCTAATTAGAGCCAATTTCCAAGTATCTACTTGGTAGTTTATCCTCTGTATGTGTACCAGCCTGAGCATCAAAACCCTCCGTAAGGAGCCTACTGACCGTGACATACTTCGATTTGAATCTCCCTTGAATATCACGTCACTTGAGCATATACTCTCTTCTTGATATTTAATACTGCTAAACATGTAAATTCTGTGCATGAAAACGTTTCAGTAAGGACACACACTGAGAATAAAACACTTAGGAGAACAAACAGCTTACCCATGGCCACTCTAGTGTGGATAACTTGAGGATAAACACCGGGGACATGGATCCCCTGAACGTGGAATGAATGACCTCAATTACGTGTATGCATGAATGTAAGAAGAGTGGACATTTTTCAATTGGAATCCTGTAAGTATGAATTTCCTTGATCCTAGTTTAACTTGGAAATGTTATTTTGCGGTTTTGTGTAATCCCTTTTCCTGTACCTTCGTTTGCATGAAAAGCCTAATTGTATATTCCCCTGATCCTGACCTTCTTTGATTGTAACCTCCCCTTAATGTAGCCCACTTGAGCATGTATCTTGTAGATTATGTGTAATTTAATAACTCATACTTTCCTGAGCATGCATTCTGTTGACCATGGAGCCTTTTGAATTTGAACGACTCTGAGAATGACACGCTTCAGAAAATGTATCCCCAAGACCATGGGATATCTTCCTGTGTGACATCTTGAGCTTCATCAATCTGAGAATGGACCCTTCGAAATATGGAATCAGTGAGCCCCGTCATTTCTAAGCATATCCCTAGGAATCCTTGACCTGTACATCCATGGAATGCTGCCATAATTCCCTTGATCCTGGTTCACCCTGAGAATATACCTGTGTGGTTTTGAGTAACAACATACAAGTACCTTCCTGAGTATGGAGGCTTTGAAGGCCGACGCCTCTAATCATGTATTCTGTGAATTTAAGCTACCGTGATCTTAAGCCCCTCTTGATCATGTATACCACCGATTGTGTATAAGACCAGGACATATAGTTTTCTAAGCATGGAAGGCCTGATCAGAGAGCTGGCTATGTACCTTCAGACCATAGAGCCTTCCTCACGGGCATGAACCCATGTGATTTTACAACATTTTGAGTACGCATGTCCTCTTATCATGGAAGCATTTTGAGAAATACCGACACTCAGCATCGACCCATGAGTGTTGAATATCCTGAGCAGAAAGGTCCGGGGATTATATACTCTTGATCATGGAATCCTTGGACGTGATCAATGATAAACAGCAACTCAAGAAGTGTGGACACTTCTGATCATGGGCAGCACTGAGAGTCAACTTCCTTCATTAGAGCCACTTTCCAGTATGTGCCTACTTGTTTATGCCCTGAATGTGTACCAGCATGAGCATCAAAACCCTCAGCATGAAGCCTACTGACCGTGACACACTGCTTTTTTAATCTCACTTGAATGCCACTTGAGAATACACCCACTTCTTGATGTTTAATGCCTGAACATGTAAAATTATGTGCATGGAAACATTTGAATAACGACCCACACTAAGAATAAAACACTCGTGATAATAAGTACCCTATCTCTGGCCCCTCTTGGGTGGATAACTTGAGGATCCACACTGTGAACATGGATTGCCTGAACGTGGAATCAATTTCCGCAAGCATATCTAACCATGAATCTAAGAAGAGAGGAGATTGCCGCTCATAGAATGCCGTGAGTACTAAATTCCTTGATTGTTTTTTGCCCAGAGAATGTTCTGTTGTGATTTTGTCTGAACCCTGTACATGTAAGTACTCGGACATGTAATCACTAATTGTAGACAGTTGTTCTCCTGCCTTGCTTTGATGTTAATCTCCCTTCTAGTTAGTTCCCTTTGAGCATGTACCGTCTTGATTATATGTTCCATCTGAACATGTACATTGCTGAGCATGGATTCTGCTGTGCATGGAACCATTTGCATATGGACCCCTCTAAGGATAATGCACTTTGGATAATGAAACGCCCTAACCATGCTCATGTGGAACATCCCGAGCTTCAACAACCTGAGCATGGACCCTCCTGAACATGGAATCAATGAGCACAAAAACATCTAAGCATGTACCAAGAACCAGAAGTGTCCACACTTCTTGAGTTGCTGTTCATGGGATTCTGTAAGTATTAATTTCTTTGGCCCTTGTTTCCTCTGAGAATGTTCTTTTCTGATTTTTGTGTAACCCTGTACATGTACCTTCTTGAGCATGAAACCCCTCATTGTAGACTCTCCTGATCATGGCTTGCTTTGATATTCATCTCCCCTTAACATAGCCCCACTTGAGTATGTATCCTCTACATTATGTGTAATATAATAACTCATACTTTCCTGAGCGTGGAGTCTACTGACCTCGGAGCCTTTTTAATTGGAATGGCTCTGAGAATGACACACTTCAGAAAATGTAGCCCCTAGGCCATGGAATGTCTTCCAGTGGGACATCCTGAGCTTAAACAATCTGAGAATGGCCCCTTCTGTACATGGAATCAATGAGCCCCGTCATTTCTAAGCACACACCTAGGAATCCTTGATGTGTACATCATGGAATGCTGCAATCATTTCCTTGATCCTAGTTCATCCTGAGAATATACCTGTGTGATTTTGTGTAACAACAAACAAGTACCTTCCTGAGCACGGAGGCTCTAACATGCGACCCATCTAAACATGCATTCTGTGAATTTAAACTACCGTGATCTTAGTCCCTCTGGATTCTGTATACCACTGATTGTGTTTAAGAACAGGATATGTGGTTTTCTGAGCATGGAAGGCCTGAGCAGAGAGCTGGCTATGTACCTTCAGACCATAGACCCGTCCCCATGGTCGTGAACCCATGTGATCCTACACCATTCTGAATATGGATGTGCTCTTCTAATGCAACCATTCTGAGAAAACCGACACTCAACATGGACCCATGAGTGTGGAATATCCTGAACATAAAGGTCCAGGGAATATACACTCTTGATCATGCAATCCTTGGGCGTAATCAATGATAAACAGCAACTCAAGAAGTGTGGACACTTCTGATCAGGGGCTGCACTAAGAACCGACTTGTCTAATTGGAGATGCTTTCCATATGTACCTACTTGCTTATGCCATGAATGTGTACCAGCCTGAGCATGAACCCTACCGACTGGGACATACTACTATTTCAATCTCACTTGAATATCGCGCCACTTGAGAATATACCCTCTTCTTGATGTTTAGTGCCTGAACATGTAAAATTATGCGCATGGACACGTTTGAATAATGACCCACACTAAGAGTGAAACACTCCTGACAATAAACACCCTATCCATGGCCTCTGTTGTGTGGATAACTTGAGGATTAACGTCATGAACATGAATCTCCTGAACATGGAATCAATGACCACAATGACACCTAAGCATGAATCTTCGAAGAAGAGTGGACATTTCTGTTCATGGAATTCTGTAAGTATGAATTTCCCTGATTGTTGTTTACCTAGAGAATGTTCTGTTGTGATTTTATGGAACCCCTTTCCTTGTACCTTCCTGATCATGAATCCTCTAATTGTCTCTTCCCTTAATCATGGCTTGCTTTGATTGTAACCTCCCCTTAACACAGCCCCACTTGAGCATGTATCCTCTTGATTGTGTTTGATATAATAACTCATACTTTCTTGAGCGTTGATTCTGCTGAGCATGTAGCCTTTTGAATGTGAACGACTCTGAGAATGACACGCTTCAGAAAATGTACCCACAAGAACATGGAATGTTTTCCTGTGGGACATCCTGAGCTTAAAGAATCTGAGAAAGGACCCTTCTGAACATGGAATCACGCACTGAAGTCATTTCTAAGCATATCCATAGAATTGTTGGCGTAAATGCATGGAATTCTGTCATTTCCTTGATCTTAGTTCATCCTGGGACTGTACCATTGTGAATTTGTGTAACAACATCCGAGTACCTTCCTGAGCATGGACGCTCTTAATTGTCCATCCCCCTAATCATGTATTCTGTGAATCTAAACTACCGTGATCTTAGCCCCTCTTGATCACGTATAACACTGATCATGCATAACAACTGAAAATGTTCTTCCCGGCCCCTGAGCGGCAACCTGGCTGACTCTGTTACTTCAGACCGTAGACCCTACCTCATGAGCATGAAGCCATGGGACCCGACACCTTTCTGAATATGAATATCCTCTGATAATGGAGCCATTTTGAGAAACACCAACACTCTGCATGGACCAATGAGTGTGGAATATCCTGAACATAAACGTTCAAGGAATATACACTCTTGATCATGGAATCCTTGTGTGTAGTCAGTGATACACAGAAACTCAATAAGCATGGACTCTTCTGATGATGGACTGCCCTAAGAATCTACTTCCCTAATTAGAGCCAATTTCCAAGTATCTACTTGGTAGTTTATCCTCTGTATGTGTACCAGCCTGAGCATCAAAACCCTCCGTAAGGAGCCTACTGACCGTGACATACTTCGATTTGAATCTCCCTTGAATATCGCGTCACTTGAGCATATGCTCTCTTCTTGATATTTAATACTGCTAAACATGTAAATTCTGTGCATGAAAACGTTTCAGTAAGGACACACACTGAGAATAAAACACTTAGGAGAACAAACAGCTTACCCATGGCCACTCTAGTGTGGATAACTTGAGGATAAACACCGGGGACATGGATCCCCTGAACGTGGAATGAATGACCTCAATTACGTGTATGCATGAATGTAAGAAGAGTGGACATTTTTCAATTGGAATCCTGTAAGTATGAATTTCCTTGATCCTAGTTTAACTTGGAAATGTTATTTTGCGGTTTTGTGTAATCCCTTTTCCTGTACCTTCGTTTGCATGAAAAGCCTAATTGTATATTCCCCTGATCCTGACCTTCTTTGATTGTAACCTCCCCTTAATGTAGCCCACTTGAGCATGTATCTTGTAGATTATGTGTAATTTAATAACTCATACTTTCCTGAGCATGCATTCTGTTGACCATGGAGCCTTTTGAATTTGAACGACTCTGAGAATGACACGCTTCAGAAAATGTATCCCCAAGACCATGGGATATCTTCCTGTGTGACATCTTGAGCTTCATCAATCTGAGAATGGACCCTTCGAAATATGGAATCAGTGAGCCCCGTCATTTCTAAGCATATCCCTAGGAATCCTTGACCTGTACATCCATGGAATGCTGCCATAATTCCCTTGATCCTGGTTCACCCTGAGAATATACCTGTGTGGTTTTGAGTAACAACATACAAGTACCTTCCTGAGTATGGAGGCTTTGAAGGCCGACGCCTCTAATCATGTATTCTGTGAATTTAAGCTACCGTGATCTTAAGCCCCTCTTGATCATGTATACCACCGATTGTGTATAAGACCAGGACATATAGTTTTCTAAGCATGGAAGGCCTGATCAGAGAGCTGGCTATGTACCTTCAGACCATAGAGCCTTCCTCACGGGCATGAACCCATGTGATTTTACAACATTTTGAGTACGCATGTCCTCTTATCATGGAAGCATTTTGAGAAATACCGACACTCAGCATCGACCCATGAGTGTTGAATATCCTGAGCAGAAAGGTCCGGGGATTATATACTCTTGATCATGGAATCCTTGGACGTGATCAATGATAAACAGCAACTCAAGAAGTGTGGACACTTCTGATCATGGGCAGCACTGAGAGTCAACTTCCTTCATTAGAGCCACTTTCCAGTATGTGCCTACTTGTTTATGCCCTGAATGTGTACCAGCATGAGCATCAAAACCCTCAGCATGAAGCCTACTGACCGTGACACACTGCTTTTTTAATCTCACTTGAATGCCACTTGAGAATACACCCACTTCTTGATGTTTAATGCCTGAACATGTAAAATTATGTGCATGGAAACATTTGAATAACGACCCACACTAAGAATAAAACACTCGTGATAATAAGTACCCTATCTCTGGCCCCTCTTGGGTGGATAACTTGAGGATCCACACTGTGAACATGGATTGCCTGAACGTGGAATCAATTTCCGCAAGCATATCTAACCATGAATCTAAGAAGAGAGGAGATTGCCGCTCATAGAATGCCGTGAGTACTAAATTCCTTGATTGTTTTTTGCCCAGAGAATGTTCTGTTGTGATTTTGTCTGAACCCTGTACATGTAAGTACTCGGACATGTAATCACTAATTGTAGACAGTTGTTCTCCTGCCTTGCTTTGATGTTAATCTCCCTTCTAGTTAGTTCCCTTTGAGCATGTACCGTCTTGATTATATGTTCCATCTGAACATGTACATTGCTGAGCATGGATTCTGCTGTGCATGGAACCATTTGCATATGGACCCCTCTAAGGATAATGCACTTTGGATAATGAAACGCCCTAACCATGCTCATGTGGAACATCCCGAGCTTCAACAACCTGAGCATGGACCCTCCTGAACATGGAATCAATGAGCACAAAAACATCTAAGCATGTACCAAGAACCAGAAGTGTCCACACTTCTTGAGTTGCTGTTCATGGGATTCTGTAAGTATTAATTTCTTTGGCCCTTGTTTCCTCTGAGAATGTTCTTTTCTGATTTTTGTGTAACCCTGTACATGTACCTTCTTGAGCATGAAACCCCTCATTGTAGACTCTCCTGATCATGGCTTGCTTTGATATTCATCTCCCCTTAACATAGCCCCACTTGAGTATGTATCCTCTACATTATGTGTAATATAATAACTCATACTTTCCTGAGCGTGGAGTCTACTGACCTCGGAGCCTTTTTAATTGGAATGGCTCTGAGAATGACACACTTCAGAAAATGTAGCCCCTAGGCCATGGGATGTCTTCCAGTGGGACATCCTGAGCTTAAACAATCTGAGAATGGCCCCTTCTGTACATGGAATCAATGAGCCCCGTCATTTCTAAGCACACACCTAGGAATCCTTGATGTGTACATCATGGAATGCTGCAATCATTTCCTTGATCCTAGTTCATCCTGAGAATATACCTGTGTGATTTTGTGTAACAACAAACAAGTACCTTCCTGAGCACGGAGGCTCTAACATGCGACCCATCTAAACATGCATTCTGTGAATTTAAACTACCGTGATCTTAGTCCCTCTGGATTCTGTATACCACTGATTGTGTTTAAGAACAGGATATGTGGTTTTCTGAGCATGGAAGGCCTGAGCAGAGAGCTGGCTATGTACCTTCAGACCATAGACCCGTCCCCATGGTCGTGAACCCATGTGATCCTACACCATTCTGAATATGGATGTGCTCTTCTAATGCAACCATTCTGAGAAAACCGACACTCAACATGGACCCATGAGTGTGGAATATCCTGAACATAAAGGTCCAGGGAATATACACTCTTGATCATGCAATCCTTGGGCGTAATCAATGATAAACAGCAACTCAAGAAGTGTGGACACTTCTGATCAGGGGCTGCACTAAGAACCGACTTGTCTAATTGGAGATGCTTTCCATATGTACCTACTTGCTTATGCCATGAATGTGTACCAGCCTGCGCATGAACCCTACCGACTGGGACATACTACTATTTCAATCTCACTTGAATATCGCGCCACTTGAGAATATACCCTCTTCTTGATGTTTAGTGCCTGAACATGTAAAATTATGCGCATGGACACGTTTGAATAATGACCCACACTAAGAGTGAAACACTCCTGACAATAAACACCCTATCCATGGCCTCTGTTGTGTGGATAACTTGAGGATTAACGTCATGAACATGAATCTCCTGAACATGGAATCAATGACCACAATGACACCTAAGCATGAATCTTCGAAGAAGAGTGGACATTTCTGTTCATGGAATTCTGTAAGTATGAATTTCCCTGATTGTTGTTTACCTAGAGAATGTTCTGTTGTGATTTTATGGAACCCCTTTCCTTGTACCTTCCTGATCATGAATCCTCTAATTGTCTCTTCCCTTAATCATGGCTTGCTTTGATTGTAACCTCCCCTTAACACAGCCCCACTTGAGCATGTATCCTCTTGATTGTGTTTGATATAATAACTCATACTTTCTTGAGCGTTGATTCTGCTGAGCATGTAGCCTTTTGAATGTGAACGACTCTGAGAATGACACGCTTCAGAAAATGTACCCACAAGAACATGGAATGTTTTCCTGTGGGACATCCTGAGCTTAAAGAATCTGAGAAAGGACCCTTCTGAACATGGAATCACGCACTGAAGTCATTTCTAAGCATATCCATAGAATTGTTGGCGTAAATGCATGGAATTCTGTCATTTCCTTGATCTTAGTTCATCCTGGGACTGTACCATTGTGAATTTGTGTAACAACATCCGAGTACCTTCCTGAGCATGGACGCTCTTAATTGTCCATCCCCCTAATCATGTATTCTGTGAATCTAAACTACCGTGATCTTAGCCCCTCTTGATCACGTATAACACTGATCATGCATAACAACTGAAAATGTTCTTCCCGGCCCCTGAGCGGCAACCTGGCTGACTCTGTTACTTCAGACCGTAGACCCTACCTCATGAGCATGAAGCCATGGGACCCGACACCTTTCTGAATATGAATATCCTCTGATAATGGAGCCATTTTGAGAAACACCAACACTCTGCATGGACCAATGAGTGTGGAATATCCTGAACATAAACGTTCAAGGAATATACACTCTTGATCATGGAATCCTTGTGTGTAGTCAGTGATACACAGAAACTCAATAAGCATGGACTCTTCTGATGATGGACTGCCCTAAGAATCTACTTCCCTAATTAGAGCCAATTTCCAAGTATCTACTTGGTAGTTTATCCTCTGTATGTGTACCAGCCTGAGCATCAAAACCCTCCGTAAGGAGCCTACTGACCGTGACATACTTCGATTTGAATCTCCCTTGAATATCACGTCACTTGAGCATATACTCTCTTCTTGATATTTAATACTGCTAAACATGTAAATTCTGTGCATGAAAACGTTTCAGTAAGGACACACACTGAGAATAAAACACTTAGGAGAACAAACAGCTTACCCATGGCCACTCTAGTGTGGATAACTTGAGGATAAACACCGGGGACATGGATCCCCTGAACGTGGAATGAATGACCTCAATTACGTGTATGCATGAATGTAAGAAGAGTGGACATTTTTCAATTGGAATCCTGTAAGTATGAATTTCCTTGATCCTAGTTTAACTTGGAAATGTTATTTTGCGGTTTTGTGTAATCCCTTTTCCTGTACCTTCGTTTGCATGAAAAGCCTAATTGTATATTCCCCTGATCCTGACCTTCTTTGATTGTAACCTCCCCTTAATGTAGCCCACTTGAGCATGTATCTTGTAGATTATGTGTAATTTAATAAATCATACTTTCCTGAGCATGCATTCTGTTGACCATGGAGCCTTTTGAATTTGAACGACTCTGAGAATGACACGCTTCAGAAAATGTATCCCCAAGACCATGGGATATCTTCCTGTGTGACATCTTGAGCTTCATCAATCTGAGAATGGACCCTTCGAAATATGGAATCAGTGAGCCCCGTCATTTCTAAGCATATCCCTAGGAATCCTTGACCTGTACATCCATGGAATGCTGCCATAATTCCCTTGATCCTGGTTCACCCTGAGAATATACCTGTGTGGTTTTGAGTAACAACATACAAGTACCTTCCTGAGTATGGAGGCTTTGAAGGCCGACGCCTCTAATCATGTATTCTGTGAATTTAAGCTACCGTGATCTTAAGCCCCTCTTGATCATGTATACCACCGATTGTGTATAAGACCAGGACATATAGTTTTCTAAGCATGGAAGGCCTGATCAGAGAGCTGGCTATGTACCTTCAGACCATAGAGCCTTCCTCACGGGCATGAACCCATGTGATTTTACAACATTTTGAGTACGCATGTCCTCTTATCATGGAAGCATTTTGAGAAATACCGACACTCAGCATCGACCCATGAGTGTTGAATATCCTGAGCAGAAAGGTCCGGGGATTATATACTCTTGATCATGGAATCCTTGGACGTGATCAATGATAAACAGCAACTCAAGAAGTGTGGACACTTCTGATCATGGGCAGCACTGAGAGTCAACTTCCTTCATTAGAGCCACTTTCCAGTATGTGCCTACTTGTTTATGCCCTGAATGTGTACCAGCATGAGCATCAAAACCCTCAGCATGAAGCCTACTGACCGTGACACACTGCTTTTTTAATCTCACTTGAATGCCACTTGAGAATACACCCACTTCTTGATGTTTAATGCCTGAACATGTAAAATTATGTGCATGGAAACATTTGAATAACGACCCACACTAAGAATAAAACACTCGTGATAATAAGTACCCTATCTCTGGCCCCTCTTGGGTGGATAACTTGAGGATCCACACTGTGAACATGGATTGCCTGAACGTGGAATCAATTTCCGCAAGCATATCTAACCATGAATCTAAGAAGAGAGGAGATTGCCGCTCATAGAATGCCGTGAGTACTAAATTCCTTGATTGTTTTTTGCCCAGAGAATGTTCTGTTGTGATTTTGTCTGAACCCTGTACATGTAAGTACTCGGACATGTAATCACTAATTGTAGACAGTTGTTCTCCTGCCTTGCTTTGATGTTAATCTCCCTTCTAGTTAGTTCCCTTTGAGCATGTACCGTCTTGATTATATGTTCCATCTGAACATGTACATTGCTGAGCATGGATTCTGCTGTGCATGGAACCATTTGCATATGGACCCCTCTAAGGATAATGCACTTTGGATAATGAAACGCCCTAACCATGCTCATGTGGAACATCCCGAGCTTCAACAACCTGAGCATGGACCCTCCTGAACATGGAATCAATGAGCACAAAAACATCTAAGCATGTACCAAGAACCAGAAGTGTCCACACTTCTTGAGTTGCTGTTCATGGGATTCTGTAAGTATTAATTTCTTTGGCCCTTGTTTCCTCTGAGAATGTTCTTTTCTGATTTTTGTGTAACCCTGTACATGTACCTTCTTGAGCATGAAACCCCTCATTGTAGACTCTCCTGATCATGGCTTGCTTTGATATTCATCTCCCCTTAACATAGCCCCACTTGAGTATGTATCCTCTACATTATGTGTAATATAATAACTCATACTTTCCTGAGCGTGGAGTCTACTGACCTCGGAGCCTTTTTAATTGGAATGGCTCTGAGAATGACACACTTCAGAAAATGTAGCCCCTAGGCCATGGGATGTCTTCCAGTGGGACATCCTGAGCTTAAACAATCTGAGAATGGCCCCTTCTGTACATGGAATCAATGAGCCCCGTCATTTCTAAGCACACACCTAGGAATCCTTGATGTGTACATCATGGAATGCTGCAATCATTTCCTTGATCCTAGTTCATCCTGAGAATATACCTGTGTGATTTTGTGTAACAACAAACAAGTACCTTCCTGAGCACGGAGGCTCTAACATGCGACCCATCTAAACATGCATTCTGTGAATTTAAACTACCGTGATCTTAGTCCCTCTGGATTCTGTATACCACTGATTGTGTTTAAGAACAGGATATGTGGTTTTCTGAGCATGGAAGGCCTGAGCAGAGAGCTGGCTATGTACCTTCAGACCATAGACCCGTCCCCATGGTCGTGAACCCATGTGATCCTACACCATTCTGAATATGGATGTGCTCTTCTAATGCAACCATTCTGAGAAAACCGACACTCAACATGGACCCATGAGTGTGGAATATCCTGAACATAAAGGTCCAGGGAATATACACTCTTGATCATGCAATCCTTGGGCGTAATCAATGATAAACAGCAACTCAAGAAGTGTGGACACTTCTGATCAGGGGCTGCACTAAGAACCGACTTGTCTAATTGGAGATGCTTTCCATATGTACCTACTTGCTTATGCCATGAATGTGTACCAGCCTGCGCATGAACCCTACCGACTGGGACATACTACTATTTCAATCTCACTTGAATATCGCGCCACTTGAGAATATACCCTCTTCTTGATGTTTAGTGCCTGAACATGTAAAATTATGCGCATGGACACGTTTGAATAATGACCCACACTAAGAGTGAAACACTCCTGACAATAAACACCCTATCCATGGCCTCTGTTGTGTGGATAACTTGAGGATTAACGTCATGAACATGAATCTCCTGAACATGGAATCAATGACCACAATGACACCTAAGCATGAATCTTCGAAGAAGAGTGGACATTTCTGTTCATGGAATTCTGTAAGTATGAATTTCCCTGATTGTTGTTTACCTAGAGAATGTTCTGTTGTGATTTTATGGAACCCCTTTCCTTGTACCTTCCTGATCATGAATCCTCTAATTGTCTCTTCCCTTAATCATGGCTTGCTTTGATTGTAACCTCCCCTTAACACAGCCCCACTTGAGCATGTATCCTCTTGATTGTGTTTGATATAATAACTCATACTTTCTTGAGCGTTGATTCTGCTGAGCATGTAGCCTTTTGAATGTGAACGACTCTGAGAATGACACGCTTCAGAAAATGTACCCACAAGAACATGGAATGTTTTCCTGTGGGACATCCTGAGCTTAAAGAATCTGAGAAAGGACCCTTCTGAACATGGAATCACGCACTGAAGTCATTTCTAAGCATATCCATAGAATTGTTGGCGTAAATGCATGGAATTCTGTCATTTCCTTGATCTTAGTTCATCCTGGGACTGTACCATTGTGAATTTGTGTAACAACATCCGAGTACCTTCCTGAGCATGGACGCTCTTAATTGTCCATCCCCCTAATCATGTATTCTGTGAATCTAAACTACCGTGATCTTAGCCCCTCTTGATCACGTATAACACTGATCATGCATAACAACTGAAAATGTTCTTCCCGGCCCCTGAGCGGCAACCTGGCTGACTCTGTTACTTCAGACCGTAGACCCTACCTCATGAGCATGAAGCCATGGGACCCGACACCTTTCTGAATATGAATATCCTCTGATAATGGAGCCATTTTGAGAAACACCAACACTCTGCATGGACCAATGAGTGTGGAATATCCTGAACATAAACGTTCAAGGAATATACACTCTTGATCATGGAATCCTTGTGTGTAGTCAGTGATACACAGAAACTCAATAAGCATGGACTCTTCTGATGATGGACTGCCCTAAGAATCTACTTCCCTAATTAGAGCCAATTTCCAAGTATCTACTTGGTAGTTTATCCTCTGTATGTGTACCAGCCTGAGCATCAAAACCCTCCGTAAGGAGCCTACTGACCGTGACATACTTCGATTTGAATCTCCCTTGAATATCACGTCACTTGAGCATATACTCTCTTCTTGATATTTAATACTGCTAAACATGTAAATTCTGTGCATGAAAACGTTTCAGTAAGGACACACACTGAGAATAAAACACTTAGGAGAACAAACAGCTTACCCATGGCCACTCTAGTGTGGATAACTTGAGGATAAACACCGGGGACATGGATCCCCTGAACGTGGAATGAATGACCTCAATTACGTGTATGCATGAATGTAAGAAGAGTGGACATTTTTCAATTGGAATCCTGTAAGTATGAATTTCCTTGATCCTAGTTTAACTTGGAAATGTTATTTTGCGGTTTTGTGTAATCCCTTTTCCTGTACCTTCGTTTGCATGAAAAGCCTAATTGTATATTCCCCTGATCCTGACCTTCTTTGATTGTAACCTCCCCTTAATGTAGCCCACTTGAGCATGTATCTTGTAGATTATGTGTAATTTAATAAATCATACTTTCCTGAGCATGCATTCTGTTGACCATGGAGCCTTTTGAATTTGAACGACTCTGAGAATGACACGCTTCAGAAAATGTATCCCCAAGACCATGGGATATCTTCCTGTGTGACATCTTGAGCTTCATCAATCTGAGAATGGACCCTTCGAAATATGGATTCAGTGAGCCCCGTCATTTCTAAGCATATCCCTAGGAATCCTTGACCTGTACATCCATGGAATGCTGCCATAATTCCCTTGATCCTGGTTCACCCTGAGAATATACCTGTGTGGTTTTGAGTAACAACATACAAGTACCTTCCTGAGTATGGAGGCTTTGAAGGCCGACGCCTCTAATCATGTATTCTGTGAATTTAAGCTACCGTGATCTTAAGCCCCTCTTGATCATGTATACCACCGATTGTGTATAAGACCAGGACATATAGTTTTCTAAGCATGGAAGGCCTGATCAGAGAGCTGGCTATGTACCTTCAGACCATAGAGCCTTCCTCACGGGCATGAACCCATGTGATTTTACAACATTTTGAGTACGCATGTCCTCTTATCATGGAAGCATTTTGAGAAATACCGACACTCAGCATCGACCCATGAGTGTTGAATATCCTGAGCAGAAAGGTCCGGGGATTATATACTCTTGATCATGGAATCCTTGGACGTGATCAATGATAAACAGCAACTCAAGAAGTGTGGACACTTCTGATCATGGGCAGCACTGAGAGTCAACTTCCTTCATTAGAGCCACTTTCCAGTATGTGCCTACTTGTTTATGCCCTGAATGTGTACCAGCATGAGCATCAAAACCCTCAGCATGAAGCCTACTGACCGTGACACACTGCTTTTTTAATCTCACTTGAATGCCACTTGAGAATACACCCACTTCTTGATGTTTAATGCCTGAACATGTAAAATTATGTGCATGGAAACATTTGAATAACGACCCACACTAAGAATAAAACACTCGTGATAATAAGTACCCTATCTCTGGCCCCTCTTGGGTGGATAACTTGAGGATCCACACTGTGAACATGGATTGCCTGAACGTGGAATCAATTTCCGCAAGCATATCTAACCATGAATCTAAGAAGAGAGGAGATTGCCGCTCATAGAATGCCGTGAGTACTAAATTCCTTGATTGTTTTTTGCCCAGAGAATGTTCTGTTGTGATTTTGTCTGAACCCTGTACATGTAAGTACTCGGACATGTAATCACTAATTGTAGACAGTTGTTCTCCTGCCTTGCTTTGATGTTAATCTCCCTTCTAGTTAGTTCCCTTTGAGCATGTACCGTCTTGATTATATGTTCCATCTGAACATGTACATTGCTGAGCATGGATTCTGCTGTGCATGGAACCATTTGCATATGGACCCCTCTAAGGATAATGCACTTTGGATAATGAAACGCCCTAACCATGCTCATGTGGAACATCCCGAGCTTCAACAACCTGAGCATGGACCCTCCTGAACATGGAATCAATGAGCACAAAAACATCTAAGCATGTACCAAGAACCAGAAGTGTCCACACTTCTTGAGTTGCTGTTCATGGGATTCTGTAAGTATTAATTTCTTTGGCCCTTGTTTCCTCTGAGAATGTTCTTTTCTGATTTTTGTGTAACCCTGTACATGTACCTTCTTGAGCATGAAACCCCTCATTGTAGACTCTCCTGATCATGGCTTGCTTTGATATTCATCTCCCCTTAACATAGCCCCACTTGAGTATGTATCCTCTACATTATGTGTAATATAATAACTCATACTTTCCTGAGCGTGGAGTCTACTGACCTCGGAGCCTTTTTAATTGGAATGGCTCTGAGAATGACACACTTCAGAAAATGTAGCCCCTAGGCCATGGGATGTCTTCCAGTGGGACATCCTGAGCTTAAACAATCTGAGAATGGCCCCTTCTGTACATGGAATCAATGAGCCCCGTCATTTCTAAGCACACACCTAGGAATCCTTGATGTGTACATCATGGAATGCTGCAATCATTTCCTTGCTCCTAGTTCATCCTGAGAATATACCTGTGTGATTTTGTGTAACAACAAACAAGTACCTTCCTGAGCACGGAGGCTCTAACATGCGACCCATCTAAACATGCATTCTGTGAATTTAAACTACCGTGATCTTAGTCCCTCTGGATTCTGTATACCACTGATTGTGTTTAAGAACAGGATATGTGGTTTTCTGAGCATGGAAGGCCTGAGCAGAGAGCTGGCTATGTACCTTCAGACCATAGACCCGTCCCCATGGTCGTGAACCCATGTGATCCTACACCATTCTGAATATGGATGTGCTCTTCTAATGCAACCATTCTGAGAAAACCGACACTCAACATGGACCCATGAGTGTGGAATATCCTGAACATAAAGGTCCAGGGAATATACACTCTTGATCATGCAATCCTTGGGCGTAATCAATGATAAACAGCAACTCAAGAAGTGTGGACACTTCTGATCAGGGGCTGCACTAAGAACCGACTTGTCTAATTGGAGATGCTTTCCATATGTACCTACTTGCTTATGCCATGAATGTGTACCAGCCTGCGCATGAACCCTACCGACTGGGACATACTACTATTTCAATCTCACTTGAATATCGCGCCACTTGAGAATATACCCTCTTCTTGATGTTTAGTGCCTGAACATGTAAAATTATGCGCATGGACACGTTTGAATAATGACCCACACTAAGAGTGAAACACTCCTGACAATAAACACCCTATCCATGGCCTCTGTTGTGTGGATAACTTGAGGATTAACGTCATGAACATGAATCTCCTGAACATGGAATCAATGACCACAATGACACCTAAGCATGAATCTTCGAAGAAGAGTGGACATTTCTGTTCATGGAATTCTGTAAGTATGAATTTCCCTGATTGTTGTTTACCTAGAGAATGTTCTGTTGTGATTTTATGGAACCCCTTTCCTTGTACCTTCCTGATCATGAATCCTCTAATTGTCTCTTCCCTTAATCATGGCTTGCTTTGATTGTAACCTCCCCTTAACACAGCCCCACTTGAGCATGTATCCTCTTGATTGTGTTTGATATAATAACTCATACTTTCTTGAGCGTTGATTCTGCTGAGCATGTAGCCTTTTGAATGTGAACGACTCTGAGAATGACACGCTTCAGAAAATGTACCCACAAGAACATGGAATGTTTTCCTGTGGGACATCCTGAGCTTAAAGAATCTGAGAAAGGACCCTTCTGAACATGGAATCACGCACTGAAGTCATTTCTAAGCATATCCATAGAATTGTTGGCGTAAATGCATGGAATTCTGTCATTTCCTTGATCTTAGTTCATCCTGGGACTGTACCATTGTGAATTTGTGTAACAACATCCGAGTACCTTCCTGAGCATGGACGCTCTTAATTGTCCATCCCCCTAATCATGTATTCTGTGAATCTAAACTACCGTGATCTTAGCCTCTCTTGATCACGTATAACACTGATCATGCATAACAACTGAAAATGTTCTTCCCGGCCCCTGAGCGGCAACCTGGCTGACTCTGTTACTTCAGACCGTAGACCCTACCTCATGAGCATGAAGCCATGGGACCCGACACCTTTCTGAATATGAATATCCTCTGATAATGGAGCCATTTTGAGAAACACCAACACTCTGCATGGACCAATGAGTGTGGAATATCCTGAACATAAACGTTCAAGGAATATACACTCTTGATCATGGAATCCTTGTGTGTAGTCAGTGATACACAGAAACTCAATAAGCATGGACTCTTCTGATGATGGACTGCCCTAAGAATCTACTTCCCTAATTAGAGCCAATTTCCAAGTATCTACTTGGTAGTTTATCCTCTGTATGTGTACCAGCCTGAGCATCAAAACCCTCCGTAAGGAGCCTACTGACCGTGACATACTTCGATTTGAATCTCCCTTGAATATCACGTCACTTGAGCATATACTCTCTTCTTGATATTTAATACTGCTAAACATGTAAATTCTGTGCATGAAAACGTTTCAGTAAGGACACACACTGAGAATAAAACACTTAGGAGAACAAACAGCTTACCCATGGCCACTCTAGTGTGGATAACTTGAGGATAAACACCGGGGACATGGATCCCCTGAACGTGGAATGAATGACCTCAATTACGTGTATGCATGAATGTAAGAAGAGTGGACATTTTTCAATTGGAATCCTGTAAGTATGAATTTCCTTGATCCTAGTTTAACTTGGAAATGTTATTTTGCGGTTTTGTGTAATCCCTTTTCCTGTACCTTCGTTTGCATGAAAAGCCTAATTGTATATTCCCCTGATCCTGACCTTCTTTGATTGTAACCTCCCCTTAATGTAGCCCACTTGAGCATGTATCTTGTAGATTATGTGTAATTTAATAAATCATACTTTCCTGAGCATGCATTCTGTTGACCATGGAGCCTTTTGAATTTGAACGACTCTGAGAATGACACGCTTCAGAAAATGTATCCCCAAGACCATGGGATATCTTCCTGTGTGACATCTTGAGCTTCATCAATCTGAGAATGGACCCTTCGAAATATGGAATCAGTGAGCCCCGTCATTTCTAAGCATATCCCTAGGAATCCTTGACCTGTACATCCATGGAATGCTGCCATAATTCCCTTGATCCTGGTTCACCCTGAGAATATACCTGTGTGGTTTTGAGTAACAACATACAAGTACCTTCCTGAGTATGGAGGCTTTGAAGGCCGACGCCTCTAATCATGTATTCTGTGAATTTAAGCTACCGTGATCTTAAGCCCCTCTTGATCATGTATACCACCGATTGTGTATAAGACCAGGACATATAGTTTTCTAAGCATGGAAGGCCTGATCAGAGAGCTGGCTATGTACCTTCAGACCATAGAGCCTTCCTCACGGGCATGAACCCATGTGATTTTACAACATTTTGAGTACGCATGTCCTCTTATCATGGAAACATTTTGAGAAATACCGACACTCAGCATCGACCCATGAGTGTTGAATATCCTGAGCAGAAAGGTCCGGGGATTATATACTCTTGATCATGGAATCCTTGGACGTGATCAATGATAAACAGCAACTCAAGAAGTGTGGACACTTCTGATCATGGGCAGCACTGAGAGTCAACTTCCTTCATTAGAGCCACTTTCCAGTATGTGCCTACTTGTTTATGCCCTGAATGTGTACCAGCATGAGCATCAAAACCCTCAGCATGAAGCCTACTGACCGTGACACACTGCTTTTTTAATCTCACTTGAATGCCACTTGAGAATACACCCACTTCTTGATGTTTAATGCCTGAACATGTAAAATTATGTGCATGGAAACATTTGAATAACGACCCACACTAAGAATAAAACACTCGTGATAATAAGTACCCTATCTCTGGCCCCTCTTGGGTGGATAACTTGAGGATCCACACTGTGAACATGGATTGCCTGAACGTGGAATCAATTTCCACAAGCATATCTAACCATGAATCTAAGAAGAGAGGAGATTGCCGCTCATAGAATGCCGTGAGTACTAAATTCCTTGATTGTTTTTTGCCCAGAGAATGTTCTGTTGTGATTTTGTCTGAACCCTGTACATGTAAGTACTCGGACATGTAATCACTAATTGTAGACAGTTGTTCTCCTGCCTTGCTTTGATGTTAATCTCCCTTCTAGTTAGTTCCCTTTGAGCATGTACCGTCTTGATTATATGTTCCATCTGAACATGTACATTGCTGAGCATGGATTCTGCTGTGCATGGAACCATTTGCATATGGACCCCTCTAAGGATAATGCACTTTGGATAATGAAACGCCCTAACCATGCTCATGTGGAACATCCCGAGCTTCAACAACCTGAGCATGGACCCTCCTGAACATGGAATCAATGAGCACAAAAACATCTAAGCATGTACCAAGAACCAGAAGTGTCCACACTTCTTGAGTTGCTGTTCATGGGATTCTGTAAGTATTAATTTCTTTGGCCCTTGTTTCCTCTGAGAATGTTCTTTTCTGATTTTTGTGTAACCCTGTACATGTACCTTCTTGAGCATGAAACCCCTCATTGTAGACTCTCCTGATCATGGCTTGCTTTGATATTCATCTCCCCTTAACATAGCCCCACTTGAGTATGTATCCTCTACATTATGTGTAATATAATAACTCATACTTTCCTGAGCGTGGAGTCTACTGACCTCGGAGCCTTTTTAATTGGAATGGCTCTGAGAATGACACACTTCAGAAAATGTAGCCCCTAGGCCATGGGATGTCTTCCAGTGGGACATCCTGAGCTTAAACAATCTGAGAATGGCCCCTTCTGTACATGGAATCAATGAGCCCCGTCATTTCTAAGCACACACCTAGGAATCCTTGATGTGTACATCATGGAATGCTGCAATCATTTCCTTGCTCCTAGTTCATCCTGAGAATATACCTGTGTGATTTTGTGTAACAACAAACAAGTACCTTCCTGAGCACGGAGGCTCTAACATGCGACCCATCTAAACATGCATTCTGTGAATTTAAACTACCGTGATCTTAGTCCCTCTGGATTCTGTATACCACTGATTGTGTTTAAGAACAGGATATGTGGTTTTCTGAGCATGGAAGGCCTGAGCAGAGAGCTGGCTATGTACCTTCAGACCATAGACCCGTCCCCATGGTCGTGAACCCATGTGATCCTACACCATTCTGAATATGGATGTGCTCTTCTAATGCAACCATTCTGAGAAAACCGACACTCAACATGGACCCATGAGTGTGGAATATCCTGAACATAAAGGTCCAGGGAATATACACTCTTGATCATGCAATCCTTGGGCGTAATCAATGATAAACAGCAACTCAAGAAGTGTGGACACTTCTGATCAGGGGCTGCACTAAGAACCGACTTGTCTAATTGGAGATGCTTTCCATATGTACCTACTTGCTTATGCCATGAATGTGTACCAGCCTGCGCATGAACCCTACCGACTGGGACATACTACTATTTCAATCTCACTTGAATATCGCGCCACTTGAGAATATACCCTCTTCTTGATGTTTAGTGCCTGAACATGTAAAATTATGCGCATGGACACGTTTGAATAATGACCCACACTAAGAGTGAAACACTCCTGACAATAAACACCCTATCCATGGCCTCTGTTGTGTGGATAACTTGAGGATTAACGTCATGAACATGAATCTCCTGAACATGGAATCAATGACCACAATGACACCTAAGCATGAATCTTCGAAGAAGAGTGGACATTTCTGTTCATGGAATTCTGTAAGTATGAATTTCCCTGATTGTTGTTTACCTAGAGAATGTTCTGTTGTGATTTTATGGAACCCCTTTCCTTGTACCTTCCTGATCATGAATCCTCTAATTGTCTCTTCCCTTAATCATGGCTTGCTTTGATTGTAACCTCCCCTTAACACAGCCCCACTTGAGCATGTATCCTCTTGATTGTGTTTGATATAATAACTCATACTTTCTTGAGCGTTGATTCTGCTGAGCATGTAGCCTTTTGAATGTGAACGACTCTGAGAATGACACGCTTCAGAAAATGTACCCACAAGAACATGGAATGTTTTCCTGTGGGACATCCTGAGCTTAAAGAATCTGAGAAAGGACCCTTCTGAACATGGAATCACGCACTGAAGTCATTTCTAAGCATATCCATAGAATTGTTGGCGTAAATGCATGGAATTCTGTCATTTCCTTGATCTTAGTTCATCCTGGGACTGTACCATTGTGAATTTGTGTAACAACATCCGAGTACCTTCCTGAGCATGGACGCTCTTAATTGTCCATCCCCCTAATCATGTATTCTGTGAATCTAAACTACCGTGATCTTAGCCCCTCTTGATCACGTATAACACTGATCATGCATAACAACTGAAAATGTTCTTCCCGGCCCCTGAGCGGCAACCTGGCTGACTCTGTTACTTCAGACCGTAGACCCTACCTCATGAGCATGAAGCCATGGGACCCGACACCTTTCTGAATATGAATATCCTCTGATAATGGAGCCATTTTGAGAAACACCAACACTCTGCATGGACCAATGAGTGTGGAATATCCTGAACATAAACGTTCAAGGAATATACACTCTTGATCATGGAATCCTTGTGTGTAGTCAGTGATACACAGAAACTCAATAAGCATGGACTCTTCTGATGATGGACTGCCCTAAGAATCTACTTCCCTAATTAGAGCCAATTTCCAAGTATCTACTTGGTAGTTTATCCTCTGTATGTGTACCAGCCTGAGCATCAAAACCCTCCGTAAGGAGCCTACTGACCGTGACATACTTCGATTTGAATCTCCCTTGAATATCACGTCACTTGAGCATATACTCTCTTCTTGATATTTAATACTGCTAAACATGTAAATTCTGTGCATGAAAACGTTTCAGTAAGGACACACACTGAGAATAAAACACTTAGGAGAACAAACAGCTTACCCATGGCCACTCTAGTGTGGATAACTTGAGGATAAACACCGGGGACATGGATCCCCTGAACGTGGAATGAATGACCTCAATTACGTGTATGCATGAATGTAAGAAGAGTGGACATTTTTCAATTGGAATCCTGTAAGTATGAATTTCCTTGATCCTAGTTTAACTTGGAAATGTTATTTTGCGGTTTTGTGTAATCCCTTTTCCTGTACCTTCGTTTGCATGAAAAGCCTAATTGTATATTCCCCTGATCCTGACCTTCTTTGATTGTAACCTCCCCTTAATGTAGCCCACTTGAGCATGTATCTTGTAGATTATGTGTAATTTAATAAATCATACTTTCCTGAGCATGCATTCTGTTGACCATGGAGCCTTTTGAATTTGAACGACTCTGAGAATGACACGCTTCAGAAAATGTATCCCCAAGACCATGGGATATCTTCCTGTGTGACATCTTGAGCTTCATCAATCTGAGAATGGACCCTTCGAAATATGGAATCAGTGAGCCCCGTCATTTCTAAGCATATCCCTAGGAATCCTTGACCTGTACATCCATGGAATGCTGCCATAATTCCCTTGATCCTGGTTCACCCTGAGAATATACCTGTGTGGTTTTGAGTAACAACATACAAGTACCTTCCTGAGTATGGAGGCTTTGAAGGCCGACGCCTCTAATCATGTATTCTGTGAATTTAAGCTACCGTGATCTTAAGCCCCTCTTGATCATGTATACCACCGATTGTGTATAAGACCAGGACATATAGTTTTCTAAGCATGGAAGGCCTGATCAGAGAGCTGGCTATGTACCTTCAGACCATAGAGCCTTCCTCACGGGCATGAACCCATGTGATTTTACAACATTTTGAGTACGCATGTCCTCTTATCATGGAAGCATTTTGAGAAATACCGACACTCAGCATCGACCCATGAGTGTTGAATATCCTGAGCAGAAAGGTCCGGGGATTATATACTCTTGATCATGGAATCCTTGGACGTGATCAATGATAAACAGCAACTCAAGAAGTGTGGACACTTCTGATCATGGGCAGCACTGAGAGTCAACTTCCTTCATTAGAGCCACTTTCCAGTATGTGCCTACTTGTTTATGCCCTGAATGTGTACCAGCATGAGCATCAAAACCCTCAGCATGAAGCCTACTGACCGTGACACACTGCTTTTTTAATCTCACTTGAATGCCACTTGAGAATACACCCACTTCTTGATGTTTAATGCCTGAACATGTAAAATTATGTGCATGGAAACATTTGAATAACGACCCACACTAAGAATAAAACACTCGTGATAATAAGTACCCTATCTCTGGCCCCTCTTGGGTGGATAACTTGAGGATCCACACTGTGAACATGGATTGCCTGAACGTGGAATCAATTTCCGCAAGCATATCTAACCATGAATCTAAGAAGAGAGGAGATTGCCGCTCATAGAATGCCGTGAGTACTAAATTCCTTGATTGTTTTTTGCCCAGAGAATGTTCTGTTGTGATTTTGTCTGAACCCTGTACATGTAAGTACTCGGACATGTAATCACTAATTGTAGACAGTTGTTCTCCTGCCTTGCTTTGATGTTAATCTCCCTTCTAGTTAGTTCCCTTTGAGCATGTACCGTCTTGATTATATGTTCCATCTGAACATGTACATTGCTGAGCATGGATTCTGCTGTGCATGGAACCATTTGCATATGGACCCCTCTAAGGATAATGCACTTTGGATAATGAAACGCCCTAACCATGCTCATGTGGAACATCCCGAGCTTCAACAACCTGAGCATGGACCCTCCTGAACATGGAATCAATGAGCACAAAAACATCTAAGCATGTACCAAGAACCAGAAGTGTCCACACTTCTTGAGTTGCTGTTCATGGGATTCTGTAAGTATTAATTTCTTTGGCCCTTGTTTCCTCTGAGAATGTTCTTTTCTGATTTTTGTGTAACCCTGTACATGTACCTTCTTGAGCATGAAACCCCTCATTGTAGACTCTCCTGATCATGGCTTGCTTTGATATTCATCTCCCCTTAACATAGCCCCACTTGAGTATGTATCCTCTACATTATGTGTAATATAATAACTCATACTTTCCTGAGCGTGGAGTCTACTGACCTCGGAGCCTTTTTAATTGGAATGGCTCTGAGAATGACACACTTCAGAAAATGTAGCCCCTAGGCCATGGGATGTCTTCCAGTGGGACATCCTGAGCTTAAACAATCTGAGAATGGCCCCTTCTGTACATGGAATCAATGAGCCCCGTCATTTCTAAGCACACACCTAGGAATCCTTGATGTGTACATCATGGAATGCTGCAATCATTTCCTTGCTCCTAGTTCATCCTGAGAATATACCTGTGTGATTTTGTGTAACAACAAACAAGTACCTTCCTGAGCACGGAGGCTCTAACATGCGACCCATCTAAACATGCATTCTGTGAATTTAAACTACCGTGATCTTAGTCCCTCTGGATTCTGTATACCACTGATTGTGTTTAAGAACAGGATATGTGGTTTTCTGAGCATGGAAGGCCTGAGCAGAGAGCTGGCTATGTACCTTCAGACCATAGACCCGTCCCCATGGTCGTGAACCCATGTGATCCTACACCATTCTGAATATGGATGTGCTCTTCTAATGCAACCATTCTGAGAAAACCGACACTCAACATGGACCCATGAGTGTGGAATATCCTGAACATAAAGGTCCAGGGAATATACACTCTTGATCATGCAATCCTTGGGCGTAATCAATGATAAACAGCAACTCAAGAAGTGTGGACACTTCTGATCAGGGGCTGCACTAAGAACCGACTTGTCTAATTGGAGATGCTTTCCATATGTACCTACTTGCTTATGCCATGAATGTGTACCAGCCTGCGCATGAACCCTACCGACTGGGACATACTACTATTTCAATCTCACTTGAATATCGCGCCACTTGAGAATATACCCTCTTCTTGATGTTTAGTGCCTGAACATGTAAAATTATGCGCATGGACACGTTTGAATAATGACCCACACTAAGAGTGAAACACTCCTGACAATAAACACCCTATCCATGGCCTCTGTTGTGTGGATAACTTGAGGATTAACGTCATGAACATGAATCTCCTGAACATGGAATCAATGACCACAATGACACCTAAGCATGAATCTTCGAAGAAGAGTGGACATTTCTGTTCATGGAATTCTGTAAGTATGAATTTCCCTGATTGTTGTTTACCTAGAGAATGTTCTGTTGTGATTTTATGGAACCCCTTTCCTTGTACCTTCCTGATCATGAATCCTCTAATTGTCTCTTCCCTTAATCATGGCTTGCTTTGATTGTAACCTCCCCTTAACACAGCCCCACTTGAGCATGTATCCTCTTGATTGTGTTTGATATAATAACTCATACTTTCTTGAGCGTTGATTCTGCTGAGCATGTAGCCTTTTGAATGTGAACGACTCTGAGAATGACACGCTTCAGAAAATGTACCCACAAGAACATGGAATGTTTTCCTGTGGGACATCCTGAGCTTAAAGAATCTGAGAAAGGACCCTTCTGAACATGGAATCACGCACTGAAGTCATTTCTAAGCATATCCATAGAATTGTTGGCGTAAATGCATGGAATTCTGTCATTTCCTTGATCTTAGTTCATCCTGGGACTGTACCATTGTGAATTTGTGTAACAACATCCGAGTACCTTCCTGAGCATGGACGCTCTTAATTGTCCATCCCCCTAATCATGTATTCTGTGAATCTAAACTACCGTGATCTTAGCCCCTCTTGATCACGTATAACACTGATCATGCATAACAACTGAAAATGTTCTTCCCGGCCCCTGAGCGGCAACCTGGCTGACTCTGTTACTTCAGACCGTAGACCCTACCTCATGAGCATGAAGCCATGGGACCCGACACCTTTCTGAATATGAATATCCTCTGATAATGGAGCCATTTTGAGAAACACCAACACTCTGCATGGACCAATGAGTGTGGAATATCCTGAACATAAACGTTCAAGGAATATACACTCTTGATCATGGAATCCTTGTGTGTAGTCAGTGATACACAGAAACTCAATAAGCATGGACTCTTCTGATGATGGACTGCCCTAAGAATCTACTTCCCTAATTAGAGCCAATTTCCAAGTATCTACTTGGTAGTTTATCCTCTGTATGTGTACCAGCCTGAGCATCAAAACCCTCCGTAAGGAGCCTACTGACCGTGACATACTTCGATTTGAATCTCCCTTGAATATCACGTCACTTGAGCATATACTCTCTTCTTGATATTTAATACTGCTAAACATGTAAATTCTGTGCATGAAAACGTTTCAGTAAGGACACACACTGAGAATAAAACACTTAGGAGAACAAACAGCTTACCCATGGCCACTCTAGTGTGGATAACTTGAGGATAAACACCGGGGACATGGATCCCCTGAACGTGGAATGAATGACCTCAATTACGTGTATGCATGAATGTAAGAAGAGTGGACATTTTTCAATTGGAATCCTGTAAGTATGAATTTCCTTGATCCTAGTTTAACTTGGAAATGTTATTTTGCGGTTTTGTGTAATCCCTTTTCCTGTACCTTCGTTTGCATGAAAAGCCTAATTGTATATTCCCCTGATCCTGACCTTCTTTGATTGTAACCTCCCCTTAATGTAGCCCACTTGAGCATGTATCTTGTAGATTATGTGTAATTTAATAAATCATACTTTCCTGAGCATGCATTCTGTTGACCATGGAGCCTTTTGAATTTGAACGACTCTGAGAATGACACGCTTCAGAAAATGTATCCCCAAGACCATGGGATATCTTCCTGTGTGACATCTTGAGCTTCATCAATCTGAGAATGGACCCTTCGAAATATGGAATCAGTGAGCCCCGTCATTTCTAAGCATATCCCTAGGAATCCTTGACCTGTACATCCATGGAATGCTGCCATAATTCCCTTGATCCTGGTTCACCCTGAGAATATACCTGTGTGGTTTTGAGTAACAACATACAAGTACCTTCCTGAGTATGGAGGCTTTGAAGGCCGACGCCTCTAATCATGTATTCTGTGAATTTAAGCTACCGTGATCTTAAGCCCCTCTTGATCATGTATACCACCGATTGTGTATAAGACCAGGACATATAGTTTTCTAAGCATGGAAGGCCTGATCAGAGAGCTGGCTATGTACCTTCAGACCATAGAGCCTTCCTCACGGGCATGAACCCATGTGATTTTACAACATTTTGAGTACGCATGTCCTCTTATCATGGAAGCATTTTGAGAAATACCGACACTCAGCATCGACCCATGAGTGTTGAATATCCTGAGCAGAAAGGTCCGGGGATTATATACTCTTGATCATGGAATCCTTGGACGTGATCAATGATAAACAGCAACTCAAGAAGTGTGGACACTTCTGATCATGGGCAGCACTGAGAGTCAACTTCCTTCATTAGAGCCACTTTCCAGTATGTGCCTACTTGTTTATGCCCTGAATGTGTACCAGCATGAGCATCAAAACCCTCAGCATGAAGCCTACTGACCGTGACACACTGCTTTTTTAATCTCACTTGAATGCCACTTGAGAATACACCCACTTCTTGATGTTTAATGCCTGAACATGTAAAATTATGTGCATGGAAACATTTGAATAACGACCCACACTAAGAATAAAACACTCGTGATAATAAGTACCCTATCTCTGGCCCCTCTTGGGTGGATAACTTGAGGATCCACACTGTGAACATGGATTGCCTGAACGTGGAATCAATTTCCGCAAGCATATCTAACCATGAATCTAAGAAGAGAGGAGATTGCCGCTCATAGAATGCCGTGAGTACTAAATTCCTTGATTGTTTTTTGCCCAGAGAATGTTCTGTTGTGATTTTGTCTGAACCCTGTACATGTAAGTACTCGGACATGTAATCACTAATTGTAGACAGTTGTTCTCCTGCCTTGCTTTGATGTTAATCTCCCTTCTAGTTAGTTCCCTTTGAGCATGTACCGTCTTGATTATATGTTCCATCTGAACATGTACATTGCTGAGCATGGATTCTGCTGTGCATGGAACCATTTGCATATGGACCCCTCTAAGGATAATGCACTTTGGATAATGGAACGCCCTAACCATGCTCATGTGGAACATCCCGAGCTTCAACAACCTGAGCATGGACCCTCCTGAACATGGAATCAATGAGCACAAAAACATCTAAGCATGTACCAAGAACCAGAAGTGTCCACACTTCTTGAGTTGCTGTTCATGGGATTCTGTAAGTATTAATTTCTTTGGCCCTTGTTTCCTCTGAGAATGTTCTTTTCTGATTTTTGTGTAACCCTGTACATGTACCTTCTTGAGCATGAAACCCCTCA
>NW_028269917.1:5000-89660 GCF_054644295.1 Miniopterus natalensis | reverse complement strand
TTGGACGTAGGGTTAGGGTTATGTTGAGGGCTAGGGTTAGAGATCCGGTTAGGGTTACGATTGGACCTAGGGTTAGGGTTATGTTGAGGGCTAGGGTTAGAGATCCGGTTAGGGTTACGATTGGACCTAGGGTTAGGGTTATGTTGAGGGCTAGGGTTAGAGATCCGGTTAGGGTTACGATTGGACCTAGGGTTAGGGTTATGTAGAGGGCTAGGGTTAGAGATCCGGTTAGGGTTACGATTGGACCTAGGGTTAGGGTTATGTTGAGGGCTAGGGTTAGAGATCCGGTTAGGGTTACGATTGGACCAAGGGTTAGGGTTATGTTGAGGGCTAGGGTTAGAGCAGCGGTTAGGGTTACGATTCGACCTAGGGTTAGTGTTATGTTGAGGGCTAGGGTTAGAGATCCGGTTAGGGTTACGATTGGACCTAGGGTTAGGGTTATGTTGAGGGCTACGGTTAGAGATCCGGTTAGGGTTACGATTGGACCTAGGGTTAGGGTTATGTTGAGGGCTAGGGTTAGAGATCCGGTTAGGGGTTACGATTGGACCTAGGGTTAGGGTTATGTTGAGGGCTAGGTTTAGAGATCCGGTTAGGGTTACGATTCGACCTAGGGTTAGGGTTCTGTTGTGGGCTAGGGTTAGAGAGACGGTTAGGGTTACGATTGGACCTAGGGTTAGGGTTATGTTGAGGGCTAGGGTTAGAGATCCGGTTAGGGTTACGATTGGACCTAGGGTTAGGGTTATGTTGAGGGCTAGGGTTAGAGATGCCGTTAGGGTTACGATTGGACCTAGGGTTAGGTTTATGTTGAGGGTTAGGGTTAGAGATCCGGTTAGGGTTACGATTGGACCAAGGGTTAGGGTTATGTTGAGGGCTAGGGTTAGAGAATCGGTTAGGGTTACGATTCGACCTAGGGTTAGGGTTATGTTGAGGGCTAGGGTTAGAGATGCGGTTAGGGTTACGATTGGACCTAGGGTTAGGGTTATGTTGAGGGCTAGGGTTAGAGATCCGGTTAGGGTTACGATTGGACCTAGGGTTATGGTTATGTTGAGGGCTAGGGTTAGAGATCCGGTTAGGGTTACGATTGGACCTAGGGTTACGGTTATGTTGAGGGCTAGGGTTAGAGATCCGGTTAGGGTTACGATTGGGACCTAGGGTTAGGGTTATGTTGAGGGCTAGGGTTAGAGATCCGGTTAGGGTTACGATTGGACCTAGGGTTAGGGTTATGTTGAGGGCTAGGGTTAGAGATCCGGTTAGGGTTACGATTGGACCTAGGGTTAGGGTTATGTTGAGGGCTAGGGTTAGAGATCCGGTTAGGGTTACGATTGGACCTAGGGTTAGGGTTTGGTTGAGGGCTAGGGTTAGAGATCCGGTTAGGGTTCTGATTGGACCAAGGGTTAGGGTTATGTTGAGGGCTAGGGTTAGAGATCCGGTTACGGTTACGATTGGACCTAGGGTTAGGGTTATGTTGAGGGCTAGGGTTAGAGATCCGGTTAGGGTTACGATTGGACCTAGGGTTAGGGTTATGTTGAGGGCTAGGTTTAGAGATCCGGTTAGGGTTACGATTCGACCTAGGGTTAGGGTTCTGTTGTGGGCTAGGGTTAGAGAGACGGTTAGGGTTACGATTGGACCTAGGGTTAGGGTTATGTTGAGGGCTAGGGTTAGAGATCCGGTTAGGGTTACGATTGGACCTAGGGTTAGGGTTATGTTGAGGGCTAGGGTTAGAGATGCCGTTAGGGTTACGATTGGACCTAGGGTTAGGTTTATGTTGAGGGTTAGGGTTAGAGATCCGGTTAGGGTTACGATTGGACCAAGGGTTAGGGTTATGTTGAGGGCTAGGGTTAGAGATCCGGTTAGGGTTACGATTCGACCTAGGGTTAGGGTTATGTTGAGGGCTAGGGTTAGAGATCCGGTTAGGGTTACGATTGGACCTAGGGTTAGGGTTATGTTGAGGGCTAGGGTTAGAGATCCGGTTAGGGTTACGATTGGACCTAGGGTTATGGTTATGTTGAGGGCTAGGGTTAGAGATCCGGTTAGGGTTACGATTGGACCTAGGGTTACGGTTATGTTGAGGGCTAGGGTTAGAGATCCGGTTAGGGGTTACGATTGGACCTAGGGTTAGGGTTATGTTGAGGGCTAGGGTTAGAGATCCGGTTAGGGTTACGATTGGACCTAGGGTTAGGGTTATGTTGAGGGCTAGGGTTAGAGATCCGGTTAGGGTTACGATTGGACCTAGGGTTAGGGTTATGTTGAGGGCTAGGGTTAGAGATCCGGTTAGGGTTACGATTGGACCTAGGGTTAGGGTTTGGTTGAGGGCTAGGGTTAGAGATCCGGTTAGGGTTCTGATTGGACCAAGGATTAGGGTTATGTTGAGGGCTAGGGTTAGAGATCCGGTTACGGTTACGATTGGACCTAGGGTTAGGGTTATGTTGAGGGCTAGGGTTAGAGATCCGGTTAGGGTTACGATTGGACCTAGGGTTATGGTTATGTTGAGGGCTAGGGTTAGAGATCCGGTTAGGGTTACGATTGGACCTAGGGTTACGGTTATGTTGAGGGCTAGGGTTAGAGATCCGGTTAGGGTTACGATTGGACCTAGGGTTAGGGTTATGTTGAGGGCTAGGGTTAGAGATCCGGTTAGGGTTACGATTGGACCTAGGGTTAGGGTTATGTTGAGGGCTAGGGTTAGAGATCCGGTTAGGGTTACGATTGGACCTAGGGTTAGGGTTATGTTGAGGGCTAGGGTTAGAGATCCGGTTAGGGTTACGATTGGACCTAGGGTTAGGGTTTGGTTGAGGGCTAGGGTTAGAGATCCGGTTAGGGTTCTGATTGGACCAAGGGTTAGGGTTATGTTGAGGGCTAGGGTTAGAGATCCGGTTACGGTTACGATTGGACCTAGGGTTAGGGTTATGTTGAGGGCTAGGGTTAGAGATCCGGTTAGGGTTACGATTGGACCTAGGGTTAGGGTTATGTTGAGGGTTAGGGTTAGAGATCCGGTTAGGGTTACGATTGGTCCTAGGGTTAGCGTTATGTTGAGGGTAAGGGTTAGAGATCCGGTCTGGGTTACGATTGGACCTAGGGTTAGGGTTATTTTGAGGGCTAGGGTTAGAGATCCGGTTAGGGTTACGATTGGACCTAGGGTTAGGGTTATGTTGAGGGCTAGGGTTAGAGATGCCGTTAGGGTTACGATTGGACCTAGGGTTAGGGTTATGTTGAGGGTTAGGGTTAGAGATCCGGTTAGGGTTACGATTGGACCAAGGGTTAGGGTTATGTTGAGGGCTAGGGTTAGAGAATTGGTTAGGGTTACGATTCGACCTAGGGTTAGGGTTATGTTGAGGGCTAGGGTTAGAGATCCGGTTAGGGTTACGATTGGACCTAGGGTTAGGGTTATGTTGAGGGCTAGAGTTAGAGATCCGGTTAGGGTTACGATTGGACCTAGGGTTATGGTTATGTTGAGGGCTAGGGTTAGAGATCCGGTTAGGGTTACGACTGGACCTAGGGTTAGGGTTATGTTGAGGGCTAGGGTTAGAGATCCGGTTAGGGTTACGACTGGACCTAGGGTTAGGGTTATGTTGAGGGCTAGGGTTAGAGATCCGGTTAGGGTTACGATTGGACCTAGGGTTAGCGTTATGTTGACGGCAAGGGTTAGAGATCCGGTCTGGGTTACGATTGGACCTAGGGTTAGGGTTATGTTGAGGGCTAGGGTTAGAGATCCGGTTAGGGTTACGATTTGACCTAGGGTTAGGGTTATGTTGAGGGCTAGGGTTAGAGATCCGGTTAGGGTTATGATTGGATCTAGGGTTAGGGTTATGTTGAGGGCTAGGGTTAGAGATCCGGTTATGGTTATGATTGGACCTAGGATTAGGGTTATGTTGAGGGTTAGGGTTAGAGATCCGGTTAGGGTTACGATTGGACCTAGGGTTAGCGTTATGTTGACGGCAAGGGTTAGAGATCCGGTCTGGCTTACGATTGGACCTAGGGTTAGGGTTATGTTGAGGGCTAGGGTTAGAGATCCGGTTAGGGTTACGATTTGACCTAGGGTTAGGGTTATGTTGAGGGCTAGGGTTAGAGATCCGGTTAGGGTTATGATTGGATCTAGGGTTAGGGTTATGTTGAGGGCTAGGGTTAGAGATCCGGTTACGGTTATGATTGGACCTAGGATTAGGGTTATGTTGAGGGTTAGGGTTAGAGATCCGGTTAGGGTTACGATTGGACCTAGGGTTAGCGTTATGTTGAGGGCTAGGGTTAGAGGACCGGTCAGGGTTACGATTGGACCTAGGGTTAGGGTTATGTGGAGTGCTAGGGTTAGAGATCCGGTTAGGGTTACGATTGGACCTAGGGTTAGGGTTATGTTGAGGGCTAGGGTTAGAGATCCGGTTAGGGTTACGATTGGATCTAGGGTTAGGGTTATGTTGAGGGCTAGGGTGAGAGATCCGGTTAGGGTTACGATTGGACCTAGGGTTAGGGTTATGTTGAGGGCTAGGGTTAGAGATCCGGTTAGGGTTACGATTGGACCTAGGGTTAGGGTTATGTTGAGGGCTAGGGTTAGAGATCCGGTTAGGTTTATGATTGGACCTAGGGTTAGGGTTATGTTGAGGGCTAGGGTTAGAGATCCGGTTAGGGTTACGATTGGACCTAGGGTTAGGGTTATGTTGAGGGCTAGGGTTAGAGATCCGGTTAGGGTTACGATTGGAAGAAGGGTTAGGGTTATGTTGAGGGCTAGGGTTAGAGAAGCGGTTAGGGTTACGATTCGACCTAGGGTTAGTGTTATGTTGAGGGCTAGGGTTAGAGATCCGGTTAGGGTTACGATTGGACCTAGGGTTAGGGTTATGTTGAGGGCTATGGTTAGAGATCCGGTTAGGGTTACGATTGGACCTAGGGTTAGGGTTATGTTGAGGGCTAGGTTTAGAGATCCGGTTAGGGTTACGATTGGACCTAGGGTTAGGGTTATGTTGAGGGCTAGGTTTAGAGATCCGGTGAGGGTTACGATTCGACCTAGGGTTAGGGTTATGTTGTGGGCTAGGGTTAGAGAGACGGTTAGGGTTACGATTGGACCTAGGGTTAGGGTTATGTTGAGGGCTAGGGTTAGAGATCCGGTTAGGGTTACGATTGGACCTAGGGTTAGGGTTATGTTGAGGGCTAGGGTTAGAGATGCCGTTAGGGTTACGATTGGACCTAGGGTTAGGGTTATGTTGAGGGTTAGGGTTAGAGATCCGGTTAGGGTTACGATTGGACCAAGGGTTAGGGTTATGTTGAGGGCTAGGGTTAGAGAATCGGTTAGGGTTACGATTGGACCTAGGGTTAGGGTTATGTTGAGGGCTAGGGTTAGAGATCCGGTTAGGGTTACGATTGGACCTAGGGTTAGGGTTATGTTGAGGGCTAGGGTTAGAGATCCGGTTAGGGTTACGATTGGACCTAGGGTTATGGTTATGTTGAGGGCTAGGGTTAGAGATCCGGTTAGGGTTACGATTGGACCTAGGGTTAGGGTTATGTTGAGGGCTAGGGTTAGAGATCCGGTTAGGTTTATGATTGGACCTAGGGTTAGGGTTATGTTGAGGGCTAGGGTTAGAGATCCGGTTAGGGTTACGATTGGACCTAGGGTTAGGGTTATGTTGAGGGCTAGGGTTAGAGATCCGGTTAGGGTTACGATTGGACCTAGGGTTAGGGTTATGTTGAGGGCTAGGGTTAGAGATGCCGTTAGGGTTACGATTGGACCTAGGGTTAGGGTTATGTTGAGGGTTAGGGTTAGAGATCCGGTTAGGGTTACGATTGGACCAAGGGTTAGGGTTATGTTGAGGGCTAGGGTTAGAGAATCGGTTAGGGTTACGATTGGACCTAGGGTTAGGGTTATGTTGAGGGCTAGGGTTAGAGATCCGGTTAGGGTTACGATTGGACCTAGGGTTAGCGTTATGTTGACGGCAAGGGTTAGAGATCCGGTCTGGGTTACGATTGGACCTAGGGTTAGGGTTATGTTGAGGGCTAGGGTTAGAGATCCGGTTAGGGTTACGATTTGACCTAGGGTTAGGGTTATGTTGAGGGCTAGGGTTAGAGATCCGGTTAGGGTTATGATTGGATCTAGGGTTAGGGTTATGTTGAGGGCTAGGGTTAGAGATCCGGTTACGGTTATGATTGGACCTAGGATTAGGGTTATGTTGAGGGTTAGGGTTAGAGATCCGGTTAGGGTTACGATTGGACCTAGGGTTAGCGTTATGTTGACGGCAAGGGTTAGAGATCCGGTCTGGCTTACGATTGGACCTAGGGTTAGGGTTATGTTGAGGGCTAGGGTTAGAGATCCGGTTAGGGTTACGATTTGACCTAGGGTTAGGGTTATGTTGAGGGCTAGGGTTAGAGATCCGGTTAGGGTTATGATTGGATCTAGGGTTAGGGTTATGTTGAGGGCTAGGGTTAGAGATCCGGTTACGGTTATGATTGGACCTAGGATTAGGGTTATGTTGAGGGTTAGGGTTAGAGATCCGGTTAGGGTTACGATTGGACCTAGGGTTAGCGTTATGTTGAGGGCTAGGGTTAGAGGTCCGGTCAGGGTTACGATTGGACCTAGGGTTAGGGTTATGTGGAGTGCTAGGGTTAGAGATCCGGTTAGGGTTACGATTGGACCTAGGGTTAGGGTTATGTTGAGGGCTAGGGTTAGAGATCCGGTTAGGGTTACGATTGGATCTAGGGTTAGGGTTATGTTGAGGGCTAGGGTGAGAGATCCGGTTAGGGTTACGATTGGACCTAGGGTTAGGGTTATGTTGAGGGCTAGGGTTAGAGATCCGGTTAGGGTTACGATTGGACCTAGGGTTAGGGTTATGTTGAGGGCTAGGGTTAGAGATCCGGTTAGGTTTATGATTGGACCTAGGGTTAGGGTTATGTTGAGGGCTAGGGTTAGAGATCCGGTTAGGGTTACGATTGGACCTAGGGTTAGGGTTATGTTGAGGGCTAGGGTTAGAGATCCGGTTAGGGTTACGATTGGAAGAAGGGTTAGGGTTATGTTGAGGGCTAGGGTTAGAGAAGCGGTTAGGGTTACGATTCGACCTAGGGTTAGTGTTATGTTGAGGGCTAGGGTTAGAGATCCGGTTAGGGTTACGATTGGACCTAGGGTTAGGGTTATGTTGAGGGCTACGGTTAGAGATCCGGTTAGGGTTACGATTGGACCTAGGGTTAGGGTTATGTTGAGGGCTAGGTTTAGAGATCCGGTTAGGGTTACGATTGGACCTAGGGTTAGGGTTATGTTGAGGGCTAGGTTTAGAGATCCGGTGAGGGTTTCGATTCGACCTAGGGTTAGGGTTATGTTGTGGGCTAGGGTTAGAGAGACGGTTAGGGTTACGATTGGACCTAGGGTTAGGGTTATGTTGAGGGCTAGGGTTAGAGATCCGGTTAGGGTTACGATTGGACCTAGGGTTAGGGTTATGTTGAGGGCTAGGGTTAGAGATGCCGTTAGGGTTACGATTGGACCTAGGGTTAGGGTTATGTTGAGGGTTAGGGTTAGAGATCCGGTTAGGGTTACGATTGGACCAAGGGTTAGGGTTATGTTGAGGGCTAGGGTTAGAGAATCGGTTAGGGTTACGATTGGACCTAGGGTTAGGGTTATGTTGAGGGCTAGGGTTAGAGATCCGGTTAGGGTTACGATTGGACCTAGGGTTAGGGTTATGTTGAGGGCTAGGGTTAGAGATCCGGTTAGGGTTACGATTGGACCTAGGGTTATGGTTATGTTGAGGGCTAGGGTTAGAGATCCGGTTAGGGTTACGATTGGACCTAGGGTTAGGGTTATGTTGAGGGCTAGGGTTAGAGATCCGGTTAGGGTTACGATTGGACCTAGGGTTAGGGTTATGTTGAGGGCTAGGGTTAGAGATCCGGTTAGGGTTACGATTGGACCTAGGGTTAGAGTTATGTTGAGGGCTAGTGTTAGAGATCCGGTTAGGGTTACGATTGGACCTAGGGTTAGGGTTATGTTGAGGGCTAGGGTTAGAGATCCGGTTAGGGTTACGATTGGACCTAGGGTTAGGGTTTGATTGAGGGCTAGGGTTAGAGATCCGGTTAGGGTTATGATTAGACCTAGGGTTAGGGTTATGTTGACGGCTAGGGTTAGAGATGCCCTTAGGGTTACGATTGGACCTAGGGTTAGGGTTATGTTGAGGGTTAGGGTTAGAGATCCGGTTAGGGTTACGATTGGTCCTAGGGTTAGCGTTATGTTGAGGGTAAGGGTTAGAGATCCGGTCTGGGTTACGATTGGACCTAGGGTTAGGGTTATTTTGAGGGCTAGGGTTAGAGATCCGGTTAGGGTTACGATTGGACCTAGGGTTAGGGTTATGTTGAGGGCTAGGGTTAGAGATGCCGTTAGGGTTACGATTGGACCTAGGGTTAGGGTTATGTTGAGGGTTAGGGTTAGAGATCCGGTTAGGGTTACGATTGGACCAAGGGTTAGGGTTATGTTGAGGGCTAGGGTTAGAGAATTGGTTAGGGTTACGATTCGACCTAGGGTTAGGGTTATGTTGAGGGCTAGGGTTAGAGATCCGGTTAGGGTTACGATTGGACCTAGGGTTAGGGTTATGTTGAGGGCTAGAGTTAGAGATCCGGTTAGGGTTACGATTGGACCTAGGGTTATGGTTATGTTGAGGGCTAGGGTTAGAGATCCGGTTAGGGTTACGACTGGACCTAGGGTTAGGGTTATGTTGAGGGCTAGGGTTAGAGATCCGGTTAGGGTTACGACTGGACCTAGGGTTAGGGTTATGTTGAGGGCTAGGGTTAGAGATCCGGTTAGGGTTACGATTGGACCTAGGGTTAGGGTTATGTTGAGGGCTAGGGTTAGAGATCCGGTTTGGGTTACGATTGGACCTAGGGTTAGGGTTTGGTTGAGGGCTAGGGTTAGAGATCCGGTTAGGGTTATGATTGGACCTAGGGTTAGGGTTATGTTGACGGCTAGGGTTAGAGATGCCCTTAGGGTTACGATTGGACCTAGGGTTAGGGTTATGTTGAGGGTTAGGGTTAGAGATCCGGTTAGGGTTACGATTGGACCTAGGGTTAGCGTTATGTTGAGGGTAAGGGTTAGAGATCCGGTCTGGGTTACGATTGGACCTAGGGTTAGGGTTATGTTGAGGGCTAGGGTTAGAGATCCGGTTAGGGTTACGATTGAACCTAGGGTTAGGGTTATGTTGAGGGGTAGGGTTAGAGATCCGGTTAGGGTTATGATTGGACCTAGGGTTAGGGTTATGTTGAGGGCTAGGGTTAGAGATGCCCTTAGGGTTACGATTGGACCTAGGGTTAGGGTTATGTTGAGGGTTAGGGTTAGAGATCCGGTTAGGGTTACGATTGGACCTAGGGTTAGCGTTATGTTGAGGGTAAGGGTTAGAGATCCGGTCTCGGTTACGATTGGACCTAGGGTTAGGGTTATTTTGAGGGCTAGGGTTAGAGATCCGGTTAGGGTTACGATTGGACCTAGGGTTAGGGTTATGTTGAGGGCTAGGTTTAGAGATCCGGTTAGGGTTACGATTGAACCTAGGGTTAGGGTTATGTTGAGGGGTAGGGTTAGAGATCCGGTTAGGGTTATGATTGGACCTAGGGTTAGGGTTATGTTGAGGGCTAGGGTTAGAGATCCGGTTACGGTTATGATTGGACCTAGGATTAGGGTTATGTTGAGGGTTAGGGTTAGAGATCCGGTTAGGGTTACGATTGGACCTAGGGTTAGCGTTATGTTGAGGGCTAGGGTTAGAGATCCGGTCAGGGTTACGATTGGACCTAGGGTTAGGGTTATGTGGAGTGCTAGGGTTAGAGATCCGGTTAGGGTTACAATTGGACCTAGGGTTAGGGTTATGTTGAGGGCTAGGGTTAGAGATCCGGTTAGGGTTACGATTGGACCTAGGGTTAGGGTTATGTTGAGGGCTAGGGTTAGAGATCCGGTTAGGGTTACGATTGGACCTAGGGTTAGGGTTATGTTGAGGGCTAGGGTTAGAGATCCGGTTAGGGTTACGATTGGACCTAGGGTTAGGGTTATGTAGAGGGCTAGGGTTAGAGATCCGGTTAGGGTTACGATTGGACCTAGGGTTAGGGTTATGTTGAGGGCTAGGGTTAGAGATCCGGTTAGGGTTACGATTGGACCAAGGGTTAGGGTTATGTTGAGGGCTAGGGTTAGAGAAGCGGTTAGGGTTACGATTCGACCTAGGGTTAGTGTTATGTTGAGGGCTAGGGTTAGAGATCCGGTTAGGGTTACAATTGGACCTAGGGTTAGGGTTATGTTGAGGGCTACGGTTAGAGATCCGGTTAGGGTTACGATTGGACCTAGGGTTAGGGTTATGTTGAGGGCTAGGGTTAGAGATCCGGTTAGGGTTACGATTGGACCTAGGGTTAGGGTTATGTTGAGGGCTAGGTTTAGAGTTCCGGTTAGGGTTACGATTCGACCTAGGGTTAGGGTTATGTTGTGGGCTAGGGTTAGAGAGACGGTTAGGGTTACGATTGGACCTAGGGTTAGGGTTATGTTGAGGGCTAGGGTTAGAGATCCGGTTAGGGTTACGATTGGACCTAGGGTTAGGGTTATGTTGAGGGCTAGGGTTAGAGATGCCGTTAGGGTTACGATTGGACCTAGGGTTAGGTTTATGTTGAGGGTTAGGGTTAGAGATCCGGTTAGGGTTACGATTGGACCAAGGGTTAGGGTTATGTTGAG
This sequence comes from Miniopterus natalensis, assembly GCF_054644295.1. NCBI lineage: Eukaryota > Metazoa > Chordata > Mammalia > Chiroptera > Miniopteridae > Miniopterus > Miniopterus natalensis. The sequence goes on along the minus strand of NW_028269917.1, from coordinate 79,009 downwards.
GGCTAGGGTTAGAGAATCGGTTAGGGTTACGATTCGACCTAGGGTTAGGGTTATGTTGAGGGCTAGGGTTAGAGATCCGGTTAGGGTTACGATTGGACCTAGGGTTAGGCTCATGTTGAGGGCTAGGGTTAGAGATCCGGTTAGGGTTACGATTGGACCTAGGGTTATGGTTATGTTGAGGGCTAGGGTTAGAGATCCGGTTAGGGTTACGATTGGACCTAGGGTTAGGGTTATGTTGAGGGCTAGGGTTAGAGATCCCGTTAGGGTTACGATTGGACCTAGGGTTAGGGTTATGTTGAGGGCTAGGGTTAGAGATCCGGTTAGGGTTACGATTGGACCTAGGGTTTGGGTTATGTTGAGGGCTAGGGTTAGAGATCCGGTTAGGGTTACGATTGGACCTAGGGTTAGGGTTATGTTGAGGGCTAGGGTTAGAGATCCGGTTAGGGTTACGATTGGACCAAGGGTTAGGGTTATGTTGAGGGCTAGGGTTAGAGAATCGGTTAGGGTTACGATTCGACCTAGGGTTAGGGTTATGTTGAGGGCTAGGGTTAGAGATCCGGTTAGGGTTACGATTGGACCTAGGGTTAGGGTTATGTTGAGGGCTAGGGTTAGAGATCCGGTTAGGGTTACCATTGGACCTAGGGTTATGGTTATGTTGAGGGCTAGGGTTAGAGATCTGGTTAGGGTTACGAGTGGACCTAGGGTTAGGGTTATGTTGAGGGCTAGGGTTAGAGATCCGGTTAGGGTTACGACTGGACCTAGGGTTAGGGTTATGTTGAGGGCTAGGGTTAGAGATCCGGTTAGGGTTACGATTGGACCTAGGGTTAGGGTTATGTTGAGGGCTAGGGTTAGAGATCCGGTTAGGGTTACGATTGGACCTAGGGTTAGGGTTATGTTGAGGGCTAGGGTTAGAGATCCGGTTTGGGTTACGATTGGACCTAGGGTTAGGGTTTGGTTGAGGGCTAGGGTTAGAGATCCGGTTAGGGTTATGATTGGACCTAGGGTTAGGGTTATGTTGACGGCTAGGGTTAGAGATGCCCTTAGGGTTACGATTGGACCTAGGGTTAGGGTTATGTTGAGGGTTAGGGTTAGAGATCCTGTTAGGGTTACGATTGGACCTAGGGTTAGCGTTATGTTGAGGGTAAGGGTTAGAGATCCGGTCTGGGTTACGATTGGACCTAGGGTTAGGGTTATTTTGAGGGCTAGGGTTAGAGATCCGGTTAGGGTTACGATTGGACCTAGGGATAGGGTTATGTTGAGGGCTAGGGTTAGAGATCCGGTTAGGGTTACGATTGAACCTAGGGTTAGGGTTATGTTGAGGGGTAGGGTTAGAGATCCTGTTAGGGTTATGATTGGACCTAGGGTTAGGGTTATGTTGAGGGCTAGGGTTAGAGATCCGGTTACGGTTATGATTGGACCTAGGATTAGGGTTATGTTGAGGGTTAGGGTTAGAGATCCGGTTAGGGTTACGATTGGACCTAGGGTTAGCGTTATGTTGAGGGCTAGGGTTAGAGATCCGGTCAGGGTTACGATTGGACCTAGGGTTAGGGTTATGTGGAGTGCTAGGGTTAGAGATCCGGTTAGGGTTACAATTGGACCTAGGGTTAGGGTTATGTTGAGGGCTAGGGTTAGAGATCCGGTTAGGGTTACGATTGGACGTAGGGTTAGGGTTATGTTGAGGGCTAGGGTTAGAGATCCGGTTAGGGTTACGATTGGACCTAGGGTTAGGGTTATGTTGAGGGCTAGGGTTAGAGATCCGGTTAGGGTTACGATTGGACCTAGGGTTAGGGTTATGTTGAGGGCTAGGGTTAGAGATCCGGTTAGGGTTACGATTGGACCTAGGGTTAGGGTTATGTAGAGGGCTAGGGTTAGAGATCCGGTTAGGGTTACGATTGGACCTAGGGTTAGGGTTATGTTGAGGGCTAGGGTTAGAGATCCGGTTAGGGTTAAGATTGGACCAAGGGTTAGGGTTATGTTGAGGGCTAGGGTTAGAGCAGCGGTTAGGGTTACGATTCGACCTAGGGTTAGTGTTATGTTGAGGGCTAGGGTTAGAGATCCGGTTAGGGTTACGATTGGACCTAGGGTTAGGGTTATGTTGAGGGCTACGGTTAGAGATCCGGTTAGGGTTACGATTGGACCTAGGGTTAGGGTTATGTTGAGGGCTAGGGTTAGAGATCCGGTTAGGGTTACGATTGGACCTAGGGTTAGGGTTATGTTGAGGGCTAGGTTTAGAGATCCGGTTAGGGTTACGATTCGACCTAGGGTTAGGGTTCTGTTGTGGGCTAGGGTTAGAGAGACGGTTAGGGTTACGATTGGACCTAGGGTTAGGGTTATGTTGAGGGCTAGGGTTAGAGATCCGGTTAGGGTTACGATTGGACCTAGGGTTAGGGTTATGTTGAGGGCTAGGGTTAGAGATGCCGTTAGGGTTACGATTGGACCTAGGGTTAGGTTTATGTTGAGGGTTAGGGTTAGAGATCCGGTTAGGGTTACGATTGGACCAAGGGTTAGGGTTATGTTGAGGGCTAGGGTTAGAGAATCGGTTAGGGTTACGATTCGACCTAGGGTTAGGGTTATGTTGAGGGCTAGGGTTAGAGATGCGGTTAGGGTTACGATTGGACCTAGGGTTAGGGTTATGTTGAGGGCTAGGGTTAGAGATCCGGTTAGGGTTACGATTGGACCTAGGGTTATGGTTATGTTGAGGGCTAGGGTTAGAGATCCGGTTAGGGTTACGATTGGACCTAGGGTTACGGTTATGTTGAGGGCTAGGGTTAGAGATCCGGTTAGGGTTACGATTGGACCTAGGGTTAGGGTTATGTTGAGGGCTAGGGTTAGAGATCCGGTTAGGGTTACGATTGGACCTAGGGTTAGGGTTATGTTGAGGGCTAGGGTTAGAGATCCGGTTAGGGTTACGATTGGACCTAGGGTTAGGGTTATGTTGAGGGCTAGGGTTAGAGATCCGGTTAGGGTTACGATTGGACCTAGGGTTAGGGTTTGGTTGAGGGCTAGGGTTAGAGATCCGGTTAGGGTTCTGATTGGACCAAGGGTTAGGGTTATGTTGAGGGCTAGGGTTAGAGATCCGGTTACGGTTACGATTGGACCTAGGGTTAGGGTTATGTTGAGGGCTAGGGTTAGAGATCCGGTTAGGGTTACGATTGGACCTAGGGTTAGGGTTATGTTGAGGGCTAGGTTTAGAGATCCGGTTAGGGTTACGATTCGACCTAGGGTTAGGGTTCTGTTGTGGGCTAGGGTTAGAGAGACGGTTAGGGTTACGATTGGACCTAGGGTTAGGGTTATGTTGAGGGCTAGGGTTAGAGATCCGGTTAGGGTTACGATTGGACCTAGGGTTAGGTTTATGTTGAGGGTTAGGGTTAGAGATCCGGTTAGGGTTACGATTGGACCAAGGGTTAGGGTTATGTTGAGGGCTAGGGTTAGAGATCCGGTTAGGGTTACGATTCGACCTAGGGTTAGGGTTATGTTGAGGGCTAGGGTTAGAGATCCGGTTAGGGTTACGATTGGACCTAGGGTTAGGGTTATGTTGAGGGCTAGGGTTAGAGATCCGGTTAGGGTTACGATTGGACCTAGGGTTATGGTTATGTTGAGGGCTAGGGTTAGAGATCCGGTTAGGGTTACGATTGGACCTAGGGTTACGGTTATGTTGAGGGCTAGGGTTAGAGATCCGGTTAGGGTTACGATTGGACCTAGGGTTAGGGTTATGTTGAGGGCTAGGGTTAGAGATCCGGTTAGGGTTACGATTGGACCTAGGGTTAGGGTTATGTTGAGGGCTAGGGTTAGAGATCCGGTTAGGGTTACGATTGGACCTAGGGTTAGGGTTATGTTGAGGGCTAGGGTTAGAGATCCGGTTAGGGTTACGATTGGACCTAGGGTTAGGGTTTGGTTGAGGGCTAGGGTTAGAGATCCGGTTAGGGTTCTGATTGGACCAAGGATTAGGGTTATGTTGAGGGCTAGGGTTAGAGATCCGGTTACGGTTACGATTGGACCTAGGGTTAGGGTTATGTTGAGGGCTAGGGTTAGAGATCCGGTTAGGGTTACGATTGGACCTAGGGTTATGGTTATGTTGAGGGCTAGGGTTAGAGATCCGGTTAGGGTTACGATTGGACCTAGGGTTACGGTTATGTTGAGGGCTAGGGTTAGAGATCCGGTTAGGGTTACGATTGGACCTAGGGTTAGGGTTATGTTGAGGGCTAGGGTTAGAGATCCGGTTAGGGTTACGATTGGACCTAGGGTTAGGGTTATGTTGAGGGCTAGGGTTAGAGATCCGGTTAGGGTTACGATTGGACCTAGGGTTAGGGTTATGTTGAGGGCTAGGGTTAGAGATCCGGTTAGGGTTACGATTGGACCTAGGGTTAGGGTTTGGTTGAGGGCTAGGGTTAGAGATCCGGTTAGGGTTCTGATTGGACCAAGGGTTAGGGTTATGTTGAGGGCTAGGGTTAGAGATCCGGTTACGGTTACGATTGGACCTAGGGTTAGGGTTATGTTGAGGGCTAGGGTTAGAGATCCGGTTAGGGTTACGATTGGACCTAGGGTTAGGGTTATGTTGAGGGCTAGGGTTAGAGATCCGGTTAGGGTTACGATTGGACCAAGGGTTAGGGTTATGTTGACGGCTAGGGTTAGAGATGCCGTTAGGGTTACGATTGGACCTAGGGTTAGGGTTATGTTGAGGGCTAGGGTTAGAGATCCGGTTAGGGTTACGATTGGACCTAGGGTTAGGGTTATGTTGAGGGCTAGGGTTAGAGATCCGGTTAGGATTACGATTGGACCTAGGGTTAGGGTTTGGTTGAGGGCTAGGGTTAGAGATCCGGTTAGGGTTACGATTGGACCTAGGGTTAGGGCTATGTTGAGGGCTAGGGTTAGAGATCCGGTTAGGGTTACGATTGGACCTAGGGTTGGGGTTATGTTGTGGGCTAGGGTTAGAGAGACGGTTAGGGTTACGATTGGACCTAGGGTTAGGGTTATGTTGACGGCTAGGGTTAGAGATGCCCTTAGGGTTACGATTGGACCTAGTGTTAGGGTTTTGTTGAGGGTTAGGGTTAGAGATCCGGTTAGGGTTACTATTGGACCTAGGGTTAGCGTTATGTTGAGGGTTAGGGTTAGAGATCCGGTTAGGGATACGATTGGACCTAGGGTTAGCGTTATGTTGAGGGTTAGGGTTAGAGATCCGGTTAGGGTTACGATTGGACCTAGGGTTAGGGTTATGTTGAGGGCTAGGGTTAGAGATCCGGTTAGGGTTACGATTGGACCTAGGGTTAGGGTTATGTTGAGGGCTAGGGTTAGAGATGCCGTTAGGGTTACGATTGGACCTAGGGTTAGGTTTATGTTGAGGGTTAGGGTTAGAGATCCGGTTAGGGTTACGATTGGACCAAGGGTTAGGGTTATGTTGAGGGCTAGGGTTAGAGAATCGGTTAGGGTTACGATTCGACCTAGGGTTAGGGTTATGTTGAGGGCTAGGGTTAGAGATCCGGTTAGGGTTACGATTGGACCTAGGGTTAGGGTTATGTTGAGGGCTAGGGTTAGAGATCCGGTTAGGGTTACGATTGGACCTAGGGTTATGGTTATGTTGAGGGCTAGGGTTAGAGATCCGGTTAGGGTTACGATTGGACCTAGGGTTACGGTTATGTTGAGGGCTAGGGTTAGAGATCCGGTTAGGGTTACGATTGGACCTAGGGTTAGGGTTATGTTGAGGGCTAGGGTTAGAGATCCGGTTAGGGTTACGATTGGACCTAGGGTTAGGGTTATGTTGAGGGCTAGGGTTAGAGATCCGGTTAGGGTTACGATTGGACCTAGGGTTAGGTTTATGTTGAGGGCTAGGTTTAGAGATCCGGTTAGGGTTATGATTGGACCTAGGGTTAGGGCTATGTTGTGGGCTAGGTTTAGAGAGACGGTTAGGGTTACGATTGGACCTAGGGTTAGGGTTATGTTGAGGGCTAGGGTTAGAGATCCGGTTAGCGTTACGATTGGACCTAGGGTTAGGATTATGTTGAGGGCTAGGGTTAGAGATGCCGTTAGGGTTACGATTGGACCTAGGGTTAGGGTTATGTTGAGGGTTAGGGTTAGTGATCCGGTTAGGGTTACGATTGGACCTAGGGTTAGGGTTATGTTGAGGGCTAGGGTTAGAGATACAGTTAGGGTTACGATTGGACCTAGGGTTAGGGTTATGTTCTGGGCTAGGGTTAGAGAGACGGTTAGGGTTACGATTGGACCTAGGGTTAGTGTTATGATGAGGGCTAGGGTTAGAGATCCGGTTAGGGTTACGATTGGACCTAGGGTTAGGGTTATGTTGAGGGCTAGGGTTAGAGATGCCGTTAGGGTTACGATTGGACCTAGGGTTAGGGTTATGTTGAGGGCTAGGGTTAGAGATCCGGTTAGGGTTACGATTGGACCTAGGGTTAGGGTTATGTTGAGGGCTAGGGTTAGAAAATCGGTTAGGGTTACGATTGGACCTAGGGTTAGGGTTATGTTGAGGGCTAGGGTTAGAGATCCGGTTAGGGTTACGATTGGACCTAGGGTTAGGGTTATGTTGAGGGCTAGGGTTAGAGATCCGGTTAGGGTTACGATTGGACCTAGGGTTAGGGTTATGTTGAGGGCTAGGGTTAGAGATCCGGTTAGGGTTACCATTGGACCTAGGGTTAGGGTTATGTTGAGGGCTAGGGTTAGAGATACAGTTAGGGTTACGATTGGACCTAGGGTTAGGGTGATGTTGTGGGCTAGGGTTAGAGAGACGGTTAGGGTTACGATTGGACCTAGGGTTAGGGTTATGATGAGGGCTAGGGTTAGAGATCCGGTTAGGGTTACGATTGGACCTAGGGTTAGGGTTATGTTGAGGGCTAGGGTTAGAGATCCGGTTAGGGTTACGATTGGACCTAGGGTTAGGGTTATGTTGAGGGCTAGGGTTAGAAAATCGGTTAGGGTTACGATTGGACCTAGGGTTAGGGTTATGTTGAGGGCTAGGGTTAGAGATCCGGTTAGGGTTACGATTGGACCTAGGGTTAGGGTTATGTTGAGGGCTACGGTTAGAGATCCGGTTAGGGTTACGATTGGACCTAGGGTTAGGGTTATGTTGAGGGCTAGGGTTAGAGATCCGGTTAGGGTTACGATTGGACCTAGGGTTAGGGTTATGTTGAGGGCTAGGGTTAGAGATCCGGTTAGGGTTACGATTGGACCTAGGGTTAGGGTTTGGTTGAGGGCTAGGGTTAGAGATCCGGTTAGGGTTACGATTGGACCTAGGGTTAGGGTTATGTTGAGGGCTAGGGTTAGAGATCCGGTTAGGGTTACGATTGGACCTAGGGTTAGGGTTATGTTGTGGGCTAGGGTTAGAGAGACGGTTAGGGTTACGATTGGACCTAGGGTTAGGGTTATGTTGACGGCTAGGGTTAGAGATGCCCTTAGGGTTACGATTGGACCTAGGGTTAGGGTTATGTTGAGGGTTAGGGTTAGAGATCCGGTTAGGGTTACGATTGGACCTAGGGTTAGCGTTATGTTGAGGGCAAGGGTTAGAGATCCGGTCTGGGTTACGATTGGACCTAGGGTTAGGGTTATGTTGAGGGCTAGGGTTAGAGATCCGGTTAGGGTTACGATTGGACCTAGGGTTAGGGTTATGTTGAGGGCTAGGGTTAGAGATCCGGTTAGGGTTACGATTGGACCTAGGGTTAGGGTTTGGTTGAGGGCTAGGGTTAGAGATCCGGTTAGGGTTCTGATTGGACCAAGGATTAGGGTTATGTTGAGGGCTAGGGTTAGAGATCCGGTTACGGTTACGATTGGACCTAGGGTTAGGGTTATGTTGAGGGCTAGGGTTAGAGATCCGGTTAGGGTTACGATTGGACCTAGGGTTATGGTTATGTTGAGGGCTAGGGTTAGAGATCCGGTTAGGGTTACGATTGGACCTAGGGTTACGGTTATGTTGAGGGCTAGGGTTAGAGATCCGGTTAGGGTTACGATTGGACCTAGGGTTAGGGTTATGTTGAGGGCTAGGGTTAGAGATCCGGTTAGGGTTACGATTGGACCTAGGGTTAGGGTTATGTTGAGGGCTAGGGTTAGAGATCCGGTTAGGGTTACGATTGGACCTAGGGTTAGGGTTATGTTGAGGGCTAGGGTTAGAGATCCGGTTAGGGTTACGATTGGACCTAGGGTTAGGGTTTGGTTGAGGGCTAGGGTTAGAGATCCGGTTAGGGTTCTGATTGGACCAAGGGTTAGGGTTATGTTGAGGGCTAGGGTTAGAGATCCGGTTACGGTTACGATTGGACCTAGGGTTAGGGTTATGTTGAGGGCTAGGGTTAGAGATCCGGTTAGGGTTACGATTGGACCTAGGGTTAGGGTTATGTTGAGGGCTAGGGTTAGAGATCCGGTTAGGGTTACGATTGGACCAAGGGTTAGGGTTATGTTGACGGCTAGGGTTAGAGATGCCGTTAGGGTTACGATTGGACCTAGGGTTAGGGTTATGTTGAGGGCTAGGGTTAGAGATCCGGTTAGGGTTACGATTGGACCTAGGGTTAGGGTTATGTTGAGGGCTAGGGTTAGAGATCCGGTTAGGATTACGATTGGACCTAGGGTTAGGGTTTGGTTGAGGGCTAGGGTTAGAGATCCGGTTAGGGTTACGATTGGACCTAGGGTTAGGGCTATGTTGAGGGCTAGGGTTAGAGATCCGGTTAGGGTTACGATTGGACCTAGGGTTGGGGTTATGTTGTGGGCTAGGGTTAGAGAGACGGTTAGGGTTACGATTGGACCTAGGGTTAGGGTTATGTTGACGGCTAGGGTTAGAGATGCCCTTAGGGTTACGATTGGACCTAGGGTTAGGGTTTTGTTGAGGGTTAGGGTTAGAGATCCGGTTAGGGTTACGATTGGACCTAGGGTTAGCGTTATGTTGAGGGTTAGGGTTAGAGATCCGGTTAGGGATACGATTGGACCTAGGGTTAGCGTTATGTTGAGGGTTAGGGTTAGAGATCCGGTTAGGGTTACGATTGGACCTAGGGTTAGGGTTATGTTGAGGGCTAGGGTTAGAGATCCGGTTAGGGTTACGATTGGACCTAGGGTTAGGGTTATGTTGAGGGCTAGGGTTAGAGATGCCGTTAGGGTTACGATTGGACCTAGGGTTAGGTTTATGTTGAGGGTTAGGGTTAGAGATCCGGTTAGGGTTACGATTGGACCAAGGGTTAGGGTTATGTTGAGGGCTAGGGTTAGAGAATCGGTTAGGGTTACGATTCGACCTAGGGTTAGGGTTATGTTGAGGGCTAGGGTTAGAGATCCGGTTAGGGTTACGATTGGACCTAGGGTTAGGGTTATGTTGAGGGCTAGGGTTAGAGATCCGGTTAGGGTTACGATTGGACCTAGGGTTATGGTTATGTTGAGGGCTAGGGTTAGAGATCCGGTTAGGGTTACGATTGGACCTAGGGTTACGGTTATGTTGAGGGCTAGGGTTAGAGATCCGGTTAGGGTTACGATTGGACCTAGGGTTAGGGTTATGTTGAGGGCTAGGGTTAGAGATCCGGTTAGGGTTACGATTGGACCTAGGGTTAGGGTTATGTTGAGGGCTAGGGTTAGAGATCCGGTTAGGGTTACGATTGGACCTAGGGTTAGGTTTATGTTGAGGGCTAGGTTTAGAGATCCGGTTAGGGTTATGATTGGACCTAGGGTTAGGGCTATGTTGTGGGCTAGGTTTAGAGAGACGGTTAGGGTTACGATTGGACCTAGGGTTAGGGTTATGTTGAGGGCTAGGGTTAGAGATCCGGTTAGCGTTACGATTGGACCTAGGGTTAGGATTATGTTGAGGGCTAGGGTTAGAGATGCCGTTAGGGTTACGATTGGACCTAGGGTTAGGGTTATGTTGAGGGTTAGGGTTAGTGATCCGGTTAGGGTTACGATTGGACCTAGGGTTAGGGTTATGTTGAGGGCTAGGGTTAGAGATACAGTTAGGGTTACGATTGGACCTAGGGTTAGGGTTATGTTCTGGGCTAGGGTTAGAGAGACGGTTAGGGTTACGATTGGACCTAGGGTTAGTGTTATGATGAGGGCTAGGGTTAGAGATCCGGTTAGGGTTACGATTGGACCTAGGGTTAGGGTTATGTTGAGGGCTAGGGTTAGAGATGCCGTTAGGGTTACGATTGGACCTAGGGTTAGGGTTATGTTGAGGGCTAGGGTTAGAGATCCGGTTAGGGTTACGATTGGACCTAGGGTTAGGGTTATGTTGAGGGCTAGGGTTAGAAAATCGGTTAGGGTTACGATTGGACCTAGGGTTAGGGTTATGTTGAGGGCTAGGGTTAGAGATCCGGTTAGGGTTACGATTGGACCTAGGGTTAGGGTTATGTTGAGGGCTAGGGTTAGAGATCCGGTTAGGGTTACGATTGGACCTAGGGTTAGGGTTATGTTGAGGGCTAGGGTTAGAGATCCGGTTAGGGTTACCATTGGACCTAGGGTTAGGGTTATGTTGAGGGCTAGGGTTAGAGATACAGTTAGGGTTACGATTGGACCTAGGGTTAGGGTGATGTTGTGGGCTAGGGTTAGAGAGACGGTTAGGGTTACGATTGGACCTAGGGTTAGGGTTATGATGAGGGCTAGGGTTAGAGATCCGGTTAGGGTTACGATTGGACCTAGGGTTAGGGTTATGTTGAGGGCTAGGGTTAGAGATCCGGTTAGGGTTACGATTGGACCTAGGGTTAGGGTTATGTTGAGGGCTAGGGTTAGAAAATCGGTTAGGGTTACGATTGGACCTAGGGTTAGGGTTATGTTGAGGGCTAGGGTTAGAGATCCGGTTAGGGTTACGATTGGACCTAGGGTTAGGGTTATGTTGAGGGCTACGGTTAGAGATCCGGTTAGGGTTACGATTGGACCTAGGGTTAGGGTTATGTTGAGGGCTAGGGTTAGAGATCCGGTTAGGGTTACGATTGGACCTAGGGTTAGGGTTATGTTGAGGGCTAGGGTTAGAGATCCGGTTAGGGTTACGATTGGACCTAGGGTTAGGGTTTGGTTGAGGGCTAGGGTTAGAGATCCGGTTAGGGTTACGATTGGACCTAGGGTTAGGGTTATGTTGAGGGCTAGGGTTAGAGATTCGGTTAGGGTTACGATTGGACCTAGGGTTAGGGTTATGTTGTGGGCTAGGGTTAGAGAGACGGTTAGGGTTACGATTGGACCTAGGGTTAGGGTTATGTTGACGGCTAGGGTTAGAGATGCCCTTAGGGTTACGATTGGACCTAGGGTTAGGGTTATGTTGAGGGTTAGGGTTAGAGATCCGGTTAGGGTTACGATTGGACCTAGGGTTAGCGTTATGTTGAGGGCAAGGGTTAGAGATCCGGTCTGGGTTACGATTGGACCTAGGGTTAGGGTTATGTTGAGGGCTAGGGTTAGAGATGCCGTTAGGGTTACAATTGGACCTAGGGTTAGGGTTATGTTGAGGGCTAGGGTTAGAGATCCGGTTAGGGTTACGATTGGACCAAGGGTTAGGGTTATGTTGAGGGCTAGGGTTAGAGAAGCGGTTAGGGTTACGATTCGACCTAGGGTTAGGGTTATGTTGAGGGCTAGGGTTAGAGATCCGGTTAGGGTTACGATTGGACCTAGGGTTAGGGTTATGATGAGGGCTAGGGTTAGAGATCCGGTTAGGGTTACGATTGGACCTAGGGTTAGGGTTATGTTGAGGGCTAGGGTTAGAGATCCGGTTAGGGTTACGATTGGACCTAGGGTTAGGGTTATGTTGAGGGGTAGGGTTAGAGATCTGGTTAGGGTTATGATTGGATCTAGGGTTAGGGTTATGTTGAGGGCTAGGGTTAGAGATCCGGTTACGGTTAGGATTGGACCTAGGATTAGGGTTATGTTGAGGGCTAGGTTTAGAGATCCGGTTAGGTTTACGATTGGACCTAGGGTTAGGGTTATGTTGTGGGCTAGGGTTAGAGAGACGGTTAGGGTTACGATTGGACCTAGGGTTAGGGTTATGTTGAGGGCTAGGGTTAGAGATCCGGTTAGGGTTACGATTGGACCTAGGGTTAGGGTTATGTTGAGGGCTAGGGTTAGAGATGTCATTAGGGTTACGATTGGATCTAGGGTTAGGGTTATGTTGAGGGCTAGGGTTAGAGATCCGGTTAGGGTTACGATTGGACCTAGGGTTAGGATTATGTTGAGGGCTAGGGTTAGAGATCCGGTTAGGGTTACGATTGGACCTAGGGTTAGGGTTATGTTGAGGGCTAGGGTTAGAGATCCGGTTAGGGTTACGATTGGACCTAGGGTTAGGGTTATGTTGAGGGCTAGGGTTAGAGATCCGGTTAGGGTTACGATTGGACCTAGGGTTAGGGTTATGATGAGGGCTAGGGTTAGAGATCCGGTTAGGGTTACGATTGGACCTAGGGTTAGGGTTATGTTGAGGGCTAGGGTTAGAGATGCCGTTAGGGTTACGATTGGACCTAGGGTTAGGGTTATGTTGAGGGCTAGGGTTAGAGATCCGGTTAGGGTTACGATTGGACCTAGGGTTAGGGTTATGTTGAGGGCTAGGGTTAGAGAATCGGTTAGGGTACGATTGGACCTAGGGTTAGGGTTATGTTGAGGGCTAGGGTTAGAGATCCGGTTAGGGTTACGATTGGACCTAGGGTTAGAGTTATGTTGAGGGCTAGGGTTAGAGATCCGGTTAGGGTTACGATTGGACCTAGGGTTTGGGTTATGTTGAGGGCTAGGGTTAGAGATCCGGTTAGGGTTACGATTGGACCTAGGGTTAGGGTTATGTTGAGGGCTAGGGTTAGAGATCCGGTTAGGGTTACGATTGGACCTAGGGTTAGGGTTATGTTGTGGGCTAGGGTTAGAGATCCGGTTAGGGTTACGATTGGACCTACGGTTAGGGTTTGGTTGAGGGCTAGGGTTAGAGATCCGGTTAGGGTTACGATTGAACCTAGGGTTAGGGTTATGTTGAGGGCTAGGGTTAGAGATCCGGTTAGGGTTACGATTGGACCTAGGGTTAGGGTTATGTTGAGGGCTAGGTTTAGAGATCCGGTTAGGGTTACGATTGGACCTAGGGTTAGGGTTATGTTGAGGGCTAGGGTTAGAGATCCGGTTAGGGTTACGATTGGACCTAGGGTTAGGGTTATGTTGAGGGCTAGGGTTAGAGATCCGGTTAGGGTTACGATTGGACCTAGAGTTAGGGTTATGTTGAGGGCTAGGGTTAGAGAATCGGTTAGGGTACGATTGGACCTAGTGTTAGGGTTATGTTGAGGGCTAGGGTTAGAGATCCGGTTAGGGTTACGATTGGACCTAGGGTTAGGGTTATGTTGAGGGCTAGGGTTAGAGAGACGGTTAGGGTTACGATTGGACCTAGGGTTAGGGTTATGTTGAGGGCTAGGGTTAGAGATCCGGTTAGGGTTACGATTGGACCTAGGGTTAGGGTTATGTTGAGGGCTAGGGTTAGAGATGCCGTTAAGTTTACGATTGGACCTAGGGTTCGAGTTATGTTGAGGGTTAGGGTTAGAGATCCTGTTAGGGTTACGATTGGACCTAGGGTTAGGGTTTTGTTGAGGGCTAGGGTTCGAGAATCGGTTAGGGTTACGATTGGACCGAGGGTTAGGGTTATGTTGAGGGCTAGGGTTAGAGATCCGGTTAGGGTTACGATTGGACCTAGGGTTAGGGTTATGTTGAGGGCTAGGGTTAGAGATCCGGTTAGGGTTACGATTGGACCTAGGGTTAGGGTTATGTTGAGGGCTAGGGTTAGAGATCCGGTTAGGGTTACGATTGGACCAAGGGTTAGGGTTATGTTGAGGGCTAGGGTTAGAGAAGCGGTTAGGGTTACGATTGGACCTAGGGTTACGGTTATGTTGAGGGCTAGGGTTAGAGATGCGGTTAGGGTTACGATTGGACCTAGTGTTAGGGTTATGTTGAGGGCTAGGGTTAGAGATCCGGTTAGGGTTACGATTGGACCTAGGGTTAGGTGTTATGTTGAGGGCTAGGGTTAGAGATCCGGTTAGGGTTACGATTGGACCTAGGGTTAGGGTTATGTTGTGGGCTAGGGTTAGAGAGACTTTAGGGTTACGATTGGACCTAGGGTTAGGATTATGTTGACGGCTATGGTTAGAGATTCCGTTAGGGTTACGATTGGACCTAGGGTTAGGGTTATGTTGAGGGCTAGGGTTAGAGATCCGGTTAGGGTTACGATTGGACCTAGGGTTAGGGTTATGTTGTGGGCTAGGGTTAGAGATGCCCTTAGGGTTACGATTGGACCTAGGGTTAGGGTTATGTTGAGGGCTAGGGTTAGAAAATCGGTTAGGGTTACGATTGGACCTAGGGTTAGGGTTATGTTGTGGGCTAGGGTTAGAGAGACGGTTAGGGTTACGATTGGACCTAGGGTTAGGGTTATGTTGACGGCTAGGGTTAGAGATGCCCTTAGGGTTACGATTGGACCTAGGGTTAGGGTTATGTTGAGGGTTAGGGTTAGAGATCCGGTTAGGGTTACGATTGGACCTAGGGTTAGCGTTATGTTGAGGGCAAGGGTTAGAGATCCGGTCTGGGTTACGATTGGACCTAGGGTTAGGGTTATGTTGAGGGCTAGGGTTAGAGATGCCGTTAGGGTTACAATTGGACCTAGGGTTAAGGTTATGTTGAGGGCTAGGGTTAGAGATCCGGTTAGGGTTACGATCTGACCAAGGGTTAGGGTTATGTTGAGGGCTAGGGTTAGAGAACCGGTTAGGGTTACGATTCGACCTAGGGTTAGGGTTATGTTGAGGGCTAGGGTTAGAGATCCGGTTAGGGTTACGATTGGACCTAGGGTTAGGGTTATGATGAGGGCTAGGGTTAGAGATCCGGTTAGGGTTACGATTGGACCTAGGGTTAGGGTTATGTTGAGGGGTAGGGTTAGAGATCCGGTTAGGGTTACGATTGGATCTAGGGTTAGGGTTATGTTGAGGGCTAGGGTTAGAGAGACGGTTCGGGTCTGGATGGGACCTAGGGTTAGGGTTATGTTGAGGGCTAGGGTTAGAGAGACGTTTCGGGTCTGGATGGGACCTAGGGTTAGGGTTATGTTGAAGGCTAGGGTTAGAGAGATGGTTCGGGTCTGGATGGGACCTAGGGTTAGGGTTATGTTGAGGGCTAGGGTTAGAGAGACGGTTCGGGTCTGGATGGGACCTAGAGTTAAGGTTATGTTGAGGGCTAGGGTTAGAGAGACGGTTCGGGTGTGGATGGGTCCTAGGGTTAGGGTTATGTTGAGGGCTAGGGTTAGAGAGACGGTTCGGGTCTGGATGGGACCTAGGGTTAGGGTTATGTTGATGGCTAGGGTTAGAGATGCCCTTAGGGTTACGATTGGACCTAGGGTTAGGGTTATGTTGAGGGTTAGGGTTAGAGATCCGGTTAGGGTTACGATTGGACCTAGGGTTAGCGTTATGTTGAGGGCAAGGGTTAGAGATCCGGTCTGGGTTACGATTGGACCTAGGGTTAGGGTTATGTTGAGGGCTAGGGTTAGAGATGCCGTTAGGGTTACAATTGGACCTAGGGTTAAGGTTATGTTGAGGGCTAGGGTTAGAGATCCGGTTAGGGTTACGATTGGACCAAGGGTTAGGGTTATGTTGAGGGCTAGGGTTAGAGAAGCGGTTAGGGTTACGATTCGACCTAGGGTTAGGGTTATGTTGAGGGCTAGGGTTAGAGATCCGGTTAGGGTTACGATTGGACCTAGGGTTAGGGTTATGATGAGGGCTAGGGTTAGAGATCCGGTTAGGGTTACGATTGGACCTAGGGTTAGGGTTATGTTGAGGGCTAGGGTTAGAGATCCGGTTAGGGTTACGATTGGACCTAGGGTTAGGGTTATGTTGAGGGGTAGGGTTAGAGATCCGGTTAGGGTTACGATTGGATCTAGGGTTAGGGTTATGTTGAGGGCTAGGGTTAGAGATCCGGTTACGGTTAGGATTGGACCTAGGATTAGGGTTATGTTGAGGGCTAGGTTTAGAGATCCGGTTAGGTTTACGATTGGACCTAGGGTTAGGGTTATGTTGTGGGCTAGGGTTAGAGAGACGGTTAGGGTTACGATTGGACCTAGGGTTAGGGTTATGTTGAGGGCTAGGGTTAGAGATCCGGTTAGGGTTACGATTGGACCTAGGGTTAGGGTTATGTTGAGGGCTAGGGTTAGAGATGCCGTTAGGGTTACGATTGGATCTAGGGTTAGGGTTATGTTGAGGGCTAGGGTTAGAGATCCGGTTAGGGTTACGATTGGACCTAGGGTTAGGGTTATGTTGAGGGCTAGGGTTAGAGAGACGGTTCGGGTCTGGATGGGACCTAGGGTTAGGGTTATGTTGAGGGCTAGGGTTAGAGAGACGGTTCGGGTCTGGATGGGACCTAGGGTTAGGGTTATGTTGAGGGCTAGGGTTAGAGAGACGGTTCGGGTCTGGATGGGACCTAGGGTTAGGGTTATGTTGAGGGCTAGGGTTAGAGAGACGGTTCGGGTCTGGGTGGGACCTAGGGTTAGGGTTATGTTGAGGGCTAGGGTTAGAGAGACGGTTCGGGTCTGGATGGGACCTAGGGTTAGGGTTATGTTGAAGGCTAGGGTTAGAGAGATGGTTCGGGTCTGGATGGGACCTAGGGTTAGGGTTATGTTGAGGGCTAGGGTTAGAGAGACGGTTCGGGTCTGGATGGGACCTAGAGTTAGGGTTATGTTGAGGGCTAGGGTTAGAGAGACGGTTCGGGTGTGGATGGGTACTAGGGTTAGGGTTATGTTGAGGGCTAGGGTTAGAGAGACGGTTCGGGTCTGGATGGGACCTAGGGTTAGGGTTATGTTGAGGGCTAGGGTTAGAGAGACGGTTCGGGTCTGGATGGGACCTAGGGTTAGGGTTATGTTGAGGGCTAGGGTTAGAGAGACGGTTCGGGTCTGGATGGGACCTAGGGTTAGGGTTATGTTGAGGGCTAGGGTTAGAGAGACGGTTCGGGTCTGGATGGGACCTAGGGTTAGGGTTATGTTGAGGGCTAGGGTTAGAGAGACGGTTCGGGTCTGGATGGGACCTAGGGTTAGGGTTATGTTGAGGGCTAGGGTTAGAGAGACGGTTCGGGTCTGGATGGGACCTAGGGTTAGGGTCATGTTGAGGGCTAGGGTTAGAGAGACAGTTCGGGTCTGGATGGGACCTAGGGTTAGGGTCATGTTGAGGGCTAGGGTTAGAGAGACGGTTCGGGTCTGGATGGGACCTAGGGTTAGGGTTATGTTGAGGGCTAGGGTTAGAGATCCGGTTAGGGTTACGATTGGACCTAGGGTTAGGGTTATGTTGAGGGCTAGGGTTAGAGATCCGGTTAGGGTTACGATTGGACCTACGGTTAGGGTTATGTTGAGGGCTAGGGTTAGAGATCCGGTTAGGGTTACGATTGGACCTAGGGTTAGGGTTATGTTGAGGGCTAGGGTTAGAGATCCGGTTAGGGTTACCATTGGACCTAGGGTTAGGGTTATGTTGAGGGCTAGGGTTAGAGATACAGTTAGGGTTACGATTGGACCTAGGGTTAGGGTGATGTTGTGGGCTAGGGTTAGAGAGACGGTTAGGGTTACGATTGGACCTAGGGTTAGGGTTATGATGAGGGCTAGGGTTAGAGATCCGGTTAGGGTTACGATTGGACCTAGGGTTAGGGTTATGTTGAGGGCTAGGGTTAGAGATCCGGTTAGGGTTACGATTGGACCTAGGGTTAGGGTTATGTTGAGGGCTAGGGTTAGAAAATCGGTTAGGGTTACGATTGGACCTAGGGTTAGGGTTATGTTGAGGGCTAGGGTTAGAGATCCGGTTAGGGTTACGATTGGACCTAGGGTTAGGGTTATGTTGAGGGCTACGGTTAGAGATCCGGTTAGGGTTACGATTGGACCTAGGGTTAGGGTTATGTTGAGGGCTAGGGTTAGAGATCCGGTTAGGGTTACGATTGGACCTAGGGTTAGGGTTATGTTGAGGGCTAGGGTTAGAGATCCGGTTAGGGTTACGATTGGACCTAGGGTTAGGGTTTGGTTGAGGGCTAGGGTTAGAGATCCGGTTAGGGTTACGATTGGACCTAGGGTTAGGGTTATGTTGAGGGCTAGGGTTAGAGATCCGGTTAGGGTTACGATTGGACCTAGGGTTAGGGTTATGTTGTGGGCTAGGGTTAGAGAGACGGTTAGGGTTACGATTGGACCTAGGGTTAGGGTTATGTTGACGGCTAGGGTTAGAGATGCCCTTAGGGTTACGATTGGACCTAGGGTTAGGGTTATGTTGAGGGTTAGGGTTAGAGATCCGGTTAGGGTTACGATTGGACCTAGGGTTAGCGTTATGTTGAGGGCAAGGGTTAGAGATCCGGTCTGGGTTACGATTGGACCTAGGGTTAGGGTTATGTTGAGGGCTAGGGTTAGAGATGCCGTTAGGGTTACAATTGGACCTAGGGTTAGGGTTATGTTGAGGGCTAGGGTTAGAGATCCGGTTAGGGTTACGATTGGACCAAGGGTTAGGGTTATGTTGAGGGCTAGGGTTAGAGAAGCGGTTAGGGTTACGATTCGACCTAGGGTTAGGGTTATGTTGAGGGCTAGGGTTAGAGATCCGGTTAGGGTTACGATTGGACCTAGGGTTAGGGTTATGATGAGGGCTAGGGTTAGAGATCCGGTTAGGGTTACGATTGGACCTAGGGTTAGGGTTATGTTGAGGGCTAGGGTTAGAGATCCGGTTAGGGTTACGATTGGACCTAGGGTTAGGGTTATGTTGAGGGGTAGGGTTAGAGATCTGGTTAGGGTTATGATTGGATCTAGGGTTAGGGTTATGTTGAGGGCTAGGGTTAGAGATCCGGTTACGGTTAGGATTGGACCTAGGATTAGGGTTATGTTGAGGGCTAGGTTTAGAGATCCGGTTAGGTTTACGATTGGACCTAGGGTTAGGGTTATGTTGTGGGCTAGGGTTAGAGAGACGGTTAGGGTTACGATTGGACCTAGGGTTAGGGTTATGTTGAGGGCTAGGGTTAGAGATCCGGTTAGGGTTACGATTGGACCTAGGGTTAGGGTTATGTTGAGGGCTAGGGTTAGAGATGTCATTAGGGTTACGATTGGATCTAGGGTTAGGGTTATGTTGAGGGCTAGGGTTAGAGATCCGGTTAGGGTTACGATTGGACCTAGGGTTAGGATTATGTTGAGGGCTAGGGTTAGAGATCCGGTTAGGGTTACGATTGGACCTAGGGTTAGGGTTATGTTGAGGGCTAGGGTTAGAGATCCGGTTAGGGTTACGATTGGACCTAGGGTTAGGGTTATGTTGAGGGCTAGGGTTAGAGATCCGGTTAGGGTTACGATTGGACCTAGGGTTAGGGTTATGATGAGGGCTAGGGTTAGAGATCCGGTTAGGGTTACGATTGGACCTAGGGTTAGGGTTATGTTGAGGGCTAGGGTTAGAGATGCCGTTAGGGTTACGATTGGACCTAGGGTTAGGGTTATGTTGAGGGCTAGGGTTAGAGATCCGGTTAGGGTTACGATTGGACCTAGGGTTAGGGTTATGTTGAGGGCTAGGGTTAGAGAATCGGTTAGGGTACGATTGGACCTAGGGTTAGGGTTATGTTGAGGGCTAGGGTTAGAGATCCGGTTAGGGTTACGATTGGACCTAGGGTTAGAGTTATGTTGAGGGCTAGGGTTAGAGATCCGGTTAGGGTTACGATTGGACCTAGGGTTTGGGTTATGTTGAGGGCTAGGGTTAGAGATCCGGTTAGGGTTACGATTGGACCTAGGGTTAGGGTTATGTTGAGGGCTAGGGTTAGAGATCCGGTTAGGGTTACGATTGGACCTAGGGTTAGGGTTATTTTGTGGGCTAGGGTTAGAGATCCGGTTAGGGTTACGATTGGACCTACGGTTAGGGTTTGGTTGAGGGCTAGGGTTAGAGATCCGGTTAGGGTTACGATTGAACCTAGGGTTAGGGTTATGTTGAGGGCTAGGGTTAGAGATCCGGTTAGGGTTACGATTGGACCTAGGGTTAGGGTTATGTTGAGGGCTAGGTTTAGAGATCCGGTTAGGGTTACGATTGGACCTAGGGTTAGGGTTATGTTGAGGGCTAGGGTTAGAGATCCGGTTAGGGTTACGATTGGACCTAGGGTTAGGGTTATGTTGAGGGCTAGGGTTAGAGATCCGGTTAGGGTTACGATTGGACCTAGGGTTAGGGTTATGTTGAGGGCTAGGGTTAGAGAATCGGTTAGGGTACGATTGGACCTAGTGTTAGGGTTATGTTGAGGGCTAGGGTTAGAGATCCGGTTAGGGTTACGATTGGACCTAGGGTTAGGGTTATGTTGACGGCTAGGGTTAGAGATGCCCTTAGGGTTACGATTGGACCTAGGGTTAGGGTTATGTTGAGGGTTAGGGTTAGAGATCCGGTTAGGGTTACGATTGGACCTAGGGTTAGGATTATGTTGAGGGCTAGGGTTAGAGATCCGGTTAGGGTTACGATTGGACCTAGGGTTAGGGTTATGTTGAGGGCTAGGGTTAGAGATCCGGTTAGGGTTACGATTGGACCTAGGGTTAGGGTTATGTTGAGGGCTAGGGTTAGAGATCCGGTTAGGGTTACGATTGGACCTAGGGTTAGGGTTATGATGAGGGCTAGGGTTAGAGATCCGGTTAGGGTTACGATTGGACCTAGGGTTAGGGTTATGTTGAGGGCTAGGGTTAGAGATGCCGTTAGGGTTACGATTGGACCTAGGGTTAGGGTTATGTTGAGGGCTAGGGTTAGAGATCCGGTTAGGGTTACGATTGGACCTAGGGTTAGGGTTATGTTGAGGGCTAGGGTTAGAGAATCGGTTAGGGTACGATTGGACCTAGGGTTAGGGTTATGTTGAGGGCTAGGGTTAGAGATCCGGTTAGGGTTACGATTGGACCTAGGGTTAGAGTTATGTTGAGGGCTAGGGTTAGAGATCCGGTTAGGGTTACGATTGGACCTAGGGTTTGGGTTATGTTGAGGGCTAGGGTTAGAGATCCGGTTAGGGTTACGATTGGACCTAGGGTTAGGGTTATGTTGAGGGCTAGGGTTAGAGATCCGGTTAGGGTTACGATTGGACCTAGGGTTAGGGTTATTTTGTGGGCTAGGGTTAGAGATCCGGTTAGGGTTACGATTGGACCTACGGTTAGGGTTTGGTTGAGGGCTAGGGTTAGAGATCCGGTTAGGGTTACGATTGAACCTAGGGTTAGGATTATGTTGAGGGCTAGGGTTAGAGATCCGGTTAGGGTTACGATTGGACCTAGGGTTAGGGTTATGTTGAGGGCTAGGTTTAGAGATCCGGTTAGGGTTACGATTGGACCTAGGGTTAGGGTTATGTTGAGGGCTAGGGTTAGAGATCCGGTTAGGGTTACGATTGGACCTAGGGTTAGGGTTATGTTGAGGGCTAGGGTTAGAGATCCGGTTAGGGTTACGATTGGACCTAGGGTTAGGGTTATGTTGAGGGCTAGGGTTAGAGAATCGGTTAGGGTACGATTGGACCTAGTGTTAGGGTTATGTTGAGGGCTAGGGTTAGAGATCCGGTTAGGGTTACGATTGGACCTAGGGTTAGGGTTATGTTGAGGGCTAGGGTTAGAGAGACGGTTAGGGTTACGATTGGACCTAGGGTTAGGGTTATGTTGAGGGCTAGGGTTAGAGATCCGGTTAGGGTTACGATTGGACCTAGGGTTAGGGT
Organism: Miniopterus natalensis; assembly: GCF_054644295.1. Lineage (NCBI taxonomy): Eukaryota > Metazoa > Chordata > Mammalia > Chiroptera > Miniopteridae > Miniopterus > Miniopterus natalensis. Next base: position 57,424 of record NW_028269917.1, on the reverse strand, counting down.
TATGTTGAGGGCTAGGGTTAGAGATGCCGTTAAGTTTACGATTGGACCTAGGGTTCGAGTTATGTTGAGGGTTAGGGTTAGAGATCCGGTTAGGGTTACGATTGGACCTAGGGTTAGGGTTTTGTTGAGGGCTAGGGTTCGAGAATCGGTTAGGGTTACGATTGGACCGAGGGTTAGGGTTATGTTGAGGGCTAGGGTTAGAGATCCGGTTAGGGTTACGATTGGACCTAGGGTTAGGGTTATGTTGAGGGCTAGGGTTAGAGATCCGGTTAGGGTTACGATTGGACCTAGGGTTAGGGTTATGTTGAGGGCTAGGGTTAGAGATCCGGTTAGGGTTACGATTGGACCAAGGGTTAGGGTTATGTTGAGGGCTAGGGTTAGAGAAGCGGTTAGGATTACGATTGGACCTAGGGTTACGGTTATGTTGAGGGCTAGGGTTAGAGATGCGGTTAGGGTTACGATTGGACCTAGTGTTAGGGTTATGTTGAGGGCTAGGGTTAGAGATCCGGTTAGGGTTACGATTGGACCTAGGGTTAGGGTTATGTTGAGGGCTAGGGTTAGAGATCCGGTTAGGGTTACGATTGGACCTAGGGTTAGGGTTATGTTGTGGGCTAGGGTTAGAGAGACTTTAGGGTTACGATTGGACCTAGGGTTAGGATTATGTTGACGGCTAGGGTTAGAGATTCCGTTAGGGTTACGATTGGACCTAGGGTTAGGGTTATGTTGAGGGCTAGGGTTAGAGATCCGGTTAGGGTTACGATTGGACCTAGGGTTAGGGTTATGTTGAGGGCTAGGGTTAGAAAATCGGTTAGGGTTACGATTGGACCTAGGGTTAGGGTTATGTTGAGGGCTAGGGTTAGAAAATCGGTTAGGGTTACGATTGGACCTAGGGTTAGGGTTATGTTGTGGGCTAGGGTTAGAGAGACGGTTAGGGTTACGATTGGACCTAGGGTTAGGGTTATGTTGACGGCTAGGGTTAGAGATGCCCTTAGGGTTACGATTGGACCTAGGGTTAGGGTTATGTTGAGGGTTAGGGTTAGAGATCCGGTTAGGGTTACGATTGGACCTAGGGTTAGCGTTATGTTGAGGGCAAGGGTTAGAGATCCGGTCTGGGTTACGATTGGACCTAGGGTTAGGGTTATGTTGAGGGCTAGGGTTAGAGATGCCGTTAGGGTTACAATTGGACCTAGGGTTAAGGTTATGTTGAGGGCTAGGGTTAGAGATCCGGTTAGGGTTACGATCTGACCAAGGGTTAGGGTTATGTTGAGGGCTAGGGTTAGAGAAGCGGTTAGGGTTACGATTCGACCTAGGGTTAGGGTTATGTTGAGGGCTAGGGTTAGAGATCCGGTTAGGGTTACGATTGGACCTAGGGTTAGGGTTATGATGAGGGCTAGGGTTAGAGATCCGGTTAGGGTTACGATTGGACCTAGGGTTAGGGTTATGTTGAGGGGTAGGGTTAGAGATCCGGTTAGGGTTACGATTGGATCTAGGGTTAGGGTTATGTTGAGGGCTAGGGTTAGAGAGACGGTTCGGGTCTGGATGGGACCTAGGGTTAGGGTTATGTTGAGGGCTAGGGTTAGAGAGGCGTTTCGGGTCTGGATGGGACCTAGGGTTAGGGTTATGTTGAAGGCTAGGGTTAGAGAGATGGTTCGGGTCTGGATGGGACCTAGGGTTAGGGTTATGTTGAGGGCTAGGGTTAGAGAGACGGTTCGGGTCTGGATGGGACCTAGAGTTAAGGTTATGTTGAGGGCTAGGGTTAGAGAGACGGTTCGGGTGTGGATGGGTCCTAGGGTTAGGGTTATGTTGAGGGCTAGGGTTAGAGAGACGGTTCGGGTCTGGATGGGACCTAGGGTTAGGGTTATGTTGATGGCTAGGGTTAGAGATGCCCTTAGGGTTACGATTGGACCTAGGGTTAGGGTTATGTTGAGGGTTAGGGTTAGAGATCCGGTTAGGGTTACGATTGGACCTAGGGTTAGCGTTATGTTGAGGGCAAGGGTTAGAGATCCGGTCTGGGTTACGATTGGACCTAGGGTTAGGGTTATGTTGAGGGCTAGGGTTAGAGATGCCGTTAGGGTTACAATTGGACCTAGGGTTAAGGTTATGTTGAGGGCTAGGGTTAGAGATCCGGTTAGGGTTACGATTGGACCAAGGGTTAGGGTTATGTTGAGGGCTAGGGTTAGAGAAGCGGTTAGGGTTACGATTCGACCTAGGGTTAGGGTTATGTTGAGGGCTAGGGTTAGAGATCCGGTTAGGGTTACGATTGGACCTAGGGTTAGGGTTATGATGAGGGCTAGGGTTAGAGATCCGGTTAGGGTTACGATTGGACCTAGGGTTAGGGTTATGTTGAGGGCTAGGGTTAGAGATCCGGTTAGGGTTACGATTGGACCTAGGGTTAGGGTTATGTTGAGGGGTAGGGTTAGAGATCCGGTTAGGGTTACGATTGGATCTAGGGTTAGGGTTATGTTGAGGGCTAGGGTTAGAGATCCGGTTACGGTTAGGATTGGACCTAGGATTAGGGTTATGTTGAGGGCTAGGTTTAGAGATCCGGTTAGGTTTACGATTGGACCTAGGGTTAGGGTTATGTTGTGGGCTAGGGTTAGAGAGACGGTTAGGGTTACGATTGGACCTAGGGTTAGGGTTATGTTGAGGGCTAGGGTTAGAGATCCGGTTAGGGTTACGATTGGACCTAGGGTTAGGGTTATGTTGAGGGCTAGGGTTAGAGATGCCGTTAGGGTTACGATTGGATCTAGGGTTAGGGTTATGTTGAGGGCTAGGGTTAGAGATCCGGTTAGGGTTACGATTGGACCTAGGGTTAGGGTTATGTTGAGGGCTAGGGTTAGAGAGACGGTTCGGGTCTGGATGGGACCTAGGGTTAGGGTTATGTTGAGGGCTAGGGTTAGAGAGACGGTTCGGGTCTGGATGGGACCTAGGGTTAGGGTTATGTTGAGGGCTAGGGTTAGAGAGACGGTTCGGGTCTGGATGGGACCTAGGGTTAGGGTTATGTTGAGGGCTAGGGTTAGAGAGACGGTTCGGGTCTGGATGGGACCTAGGGTTAGGGTTATGTTGAGGGCTAGGGTTAGAGAGACGGTTCGGGTCTGGATGGGACCTAGGGTTAGGGTTATGTTGAAGGCTAGGGTTAGAGAGATGGTTCGGGTCTGGATGGGACCTAGGGTTAGGGTTATGTTGAGGGCTAGGGTTAGAGAGACGGTTCGGGTCTGGATGGGACCTAGAGTTAGGGTTATGTTGAGGGCTAGGGTTAGAGAGACGGTTCGGGTGTGGATGGGTACTAGGGTTAGGGTTATGTTGAGGGCTAGGGTTAGAGAGACGGTTCGGGTCTGGATGGGACCTAGGGTTAGGGTTATGTTGAGGGCTAGGGTTAGAGAGACGGTTCGGGTCTGGATGGGACCTAGGGTTAGGGTTATGTTGAGGGCTAGGGTTAGAGAGACGGTTCGGGTCTGGATGGGACCTAGGGTTAGGGTTATGTTGAGGGCTAGGGTTAGAGAGACGGTTCGGGTCTGGATGGGACCTAGGGTTAGGGTTATGTTGAGGGCTAGGGTTAGAGAGACGGTTCGGGTCTGGATGGGACCTAGGGTTAGGGTTATGTTGAGGGCTAGGGTTAGAGAGACGGTTCGGGTCTGGATGGGACCTAGGGTTAGGGTCATGTTGAGGGCTAGGGTTAGAGAGACGGTTCGGGTCTGGATGGGACCTAGGGTTAGGGTCATGTTGAGGGCTAGGGTTAGAGAGACGGTTCGGGTCTGGATGGGACCTAGGGTTAGGGTTATGTTGAGGGCTAGGGTTAGAGAGACGGTTCGGGTCTGGATGAGACCTAGGGTTAGGGTTATGTTGAGGGCTAGGGTTAGAGAGACGGTTCGGGTCTGGATGGGACCTAGGGTTAGGGTTATGTTGAGGGCTAGGGTTAGAGAGACGGTTCGGGTCTGGATGGGACCTAGGGTTAGGGTTATGTTGAGGGCTAGGGTTAGAGAGACGGTTCGGGTCTGGATGGGACCTAGGGTTAGGGTTATGTTGAGGGCTAGGGTTAGAGAGACGGTTCGGGTCTGGATGGGACCTAGGGTTAGGGTTAAGTTGAGGGCTAGGGTTAGAGAGACGGTTCGGGTCTGGATGGGACCTAGGGTTAGGGTTATGTTGAGGGCTAGGGTTAGAGAGACGGTTCGTGTCTGGATGGGACCTAGGGTTAGGGTTATGTTGAGGGCTAGGGTTAGAGAGACGGTTCGGGTCTGGATGGGACCTAGGGTTAGGGTTAAGTTGAGGGCTAGGGTTAGAGAGACGGTTCGGGTCTGGATGGGACCTAGGGTTAGGGTTATGTTGAGGGCTAGGGTTAGAGAGACGGTTCGGGTCTGGATGGGACCTAGGGTTAGGGTTATGTTGAGGGCTAGGGTTAGAGAGACGGTTCGGGTCTGGATGGGACCTAGGGTTAGGGTTATGTTGAGGGCTAGGGTTAGAGAGACGGTTCGGGTCTGGATGGGACCTAGGGTTAGGGTTATGTTGAGGGCTAGGGTTAGATATCCGGTTAGGGTTCCGATTGGATCTAGGGTTAGGGTTATGTTGAGGGCTAGCGTTAGATATCAGTTTAGGGTTCCGATTGGACCTAGGGTTAGGGTTATGTTGAGGGCTAGGGTTAGAGATCCGGTTAGGGTTCCGATTGAACCTAGGGTTAGGGTTATGTTGAGGGCTAGGGTTAGAGATCCGGTTAGGGTTACGATTGGACCTAGGGTTAGGGTTATGTTGAGGGCTAGGGTTAGAGATCCGGTTAGGGTTACGATTGGACCTAGGGTTAGGGTTATGTTGAGGGCTAGGGTTAGAGAAGCGGTTAGGGTTACGATTGGACCTAGGGTTACGGTTATGTTGAGGGCTAGGGTTAGAGATGCGGTTAGGGTTACGATTGGACCTAGTGTTAGGGTTATGTTGAGGGCTAGGGTTAGAGATCCAGTTAGTGTTACGATTGGACCTAGGGATAGGGTTATTTTGAGGGCTAGGGTTAGAGATGCGGTTAGGGTTACGATTGGACCTAGGGTTAGGGTTATGTTGAGGGCTAGGGTTAGAGATGCGGTTAGGGTTACGATTGGACCTAGGGTTAGGGTTATGTTGAGGGCTAGGGTTAGAGATCCGGTTAGGGTCTGGATGGGACCTAGGGTTAGGGTTATGTTGAGGGCTAGGGTTAGAGAGACGGTTCGGGTCTGGATGGGACCTAGGGTTAGGGTTATGTTGAGGGCTAGGGTTAGAGAGACGGTTCGGGTCTGGATGGGACCTAGGGTTAGGGTTATGTTGAGGGCTAGGGTTAGAGAGACGGTTCGGGTCTGGATGGGACCTAGGGTTAGGGTTATGTTGAGGGCTAGGGTTAGAGAGACGGTTCGGGTCTGGATGGGACCTAGGGTTAGGGTTATGTTGAGGGCTAGGGTTAGAGATGCGGTTAGGGTTACGATTGGACCTAGGGTTAGGGTTATGTTGAGGGCTAGGGTTAGAGATCCGGTTAGGGTTATGATTGGACCTAGGGTTAGGGTTTGGTTGAGGGCTAGGGTTAGAGATCCGGTTAGGGTTACGATTGGACCTAGGGTTAGGGTTATGTTGAGGGCTAGGGTTAGAGATCCGGTTAGGGTTACGATTGGACCTAGGGTTAGGGTTATGTTGTGGGCTAGGGTTAGAGAGACGGTTAGGGTTACGATTGGACCTAGGGTTAGGGTTATGTTGAGGGCTAGGGTTAGAGAAGCGGTTAGGGTTACGATTCGACCTAGGGTTAGGGTTATGTTGAGGGCTAGGGTTAGAGATCCGGTTAGGGTTACGATTGGACCTAGGGTTAGGGTTATGTTGAGGGCTAGGGTTGGAGATCCGGTTAGTGTTACGATTGGACCTAGGGTTAGGGTTATGTTGAGGGCTAGGGTTAGAGATCCGGTTAGGGTTACGATTGGACCTAGGGTTAGGTTTATGTTGAGGGCTAGGTTTAGAGATCCGGTTAGCGTTACGATTGGACCTAGGGTTAGGATTATGTTGAGGGCTAGGGTTAGAGAGACGGTTCGTGTCTGGATGGGACCTAGGGTTAGGGTTATGTTGAGGGCTAGGGTTAGAGAGACGGTTCGGGTCTGGATGGGACCTAGGGTTAGGGTTAAGTTGAGGGCTAGGGTTAGAGAGACGGTTCGGGTCTGGATGGGACCTAGGGTTAGGGTTATGTTGAGGGCTAGGGTTAGAGAGACGGTTCGGGTCTGGATGGGACCTAGGGTTAGGGTTATGTTGAGGGCTAGGGTTAGAGAGACGGTTCGGGTCTGGATGGGACCTAGGGTTAGGGTTATGTTGAGGGCTAGGGTTAGAGAGACGGTTCGGGTCTGGATGGGACCTAGGGTTAGGGTTATGTTGAGGGCTAGGGTTAGATATCCGGTTAGGGTTCCGATTGGATCTAGGGTTAGGGTTATGTTGAGGGCTAGCGTTAGATATCAGTTTAGGGTTCCGATTGGACCTAGGGTTAGGGTTATGTTGAGGGCTAGGGTTAGAGATCCGGTTAGGGTTCCGATTGAACCTAGGGTTAGGGTTATGTTGAGGGCTAGGGTTAGAGATCCGGTTAGGGTTACGATTGGACCTAGGGTTAGGGTTATGTTGAGGGCTAGGGTTAGAGATCCGGTTAGGGTTACGATTGGACCTAGGGTTAGGGTTATGTTGAGGGCTAGGGTTAGAGAAGCGGTTAGGGTTACGATTGGACCTAGGGTTACGGTTATGTTGAGGGCTAGGGTTAGAGATGCGGTTAGGGTTACGATTGGACCTAGTGTTAGGGTTATGTTGAGGGCTAGGGTTAGAGATCCAGTTAGTGTTACGATTGGACCTAGGGATAGGGTTATTTTGAGGGCTAGGGTTAGAGATGCGGTTAGGGTTACGATTGGACCTAGGGTTAGGGTTATGTTGAGGGCTAGGGTTAGAGATGCGGTTAGGGTTACGATTGGACCTAGGGTTAGGGTTATGTTGAGGGCTAGGGTTAGAGATCCGGTTAGGGTCTGGATGGGACCTAGGGTTAGGGTTATGTTGAGGGCTAGGGTTAGAGAGACGGTTCGGGTCTGGATGGGACCTAGGGTTAGGGTTATGTTGAGGGCTAGGGTTAGAGAGACGGTTCGGGTCTGGATGGGACCTAGGGTTAGGGTTATGTTGAGGGCTAGGGTTAGAGAGACGGTTCGGGTCTGGATGGGACCTAGGGTTAGGGTTATGTTGAGGGCTAGGGTTAGAGAGACGGTTCGGGTCTGGATGGGACCTAGGGTTAGGGTTATGTTGAGGGCTAGGGTTAGAGATGCGGTTAGGGTTACGATTGGACCTAGGGTTAGGGTTATGTTGAGGGCTAGGGTTAGAGATCCGGTTAGGGTTATGATTGGACCTAGGGTTAGGGTTTGGTTGAGGGCTAGGGTTAGAGATCCGGTTAGGGTTACGATTGGACCTAGGGTTAGGGTTATGTTGAGGGCTAGGGTTAGAGATCCGGTTAGGGTTACGATTGGACCTAGGGTTAGGGTTATGTTGTGGGCTAGGGTTAGAGAGACGGTTAGGGTTACGATTGGACCTAGGGTTAGGGTTATGTTGAGGGCTAGGGTTAGAGAAGCGGTTAGGGTTACGATTCGACCTAGGGTTAGGGTTATGTTGAGGGCTAGGGTTAGAGATCCGGTTAGGGTTACGATTGGACCTAGGGTTAGGGTTATGTTGAGGGCTAGGGTTGGAGATCCGGTTAGTGTTACGATTGGACCTAGGGTTAGGGTTATGTTGAGGGCTAGGGTTAGAGATCCGGTTAGGGTTACGATTGGACCTAGGGTTAGGTTTATGTTGAGGGCTAGGTTTAGAGATCCGGTTAGCGTTACGATTGGACCTAGGGTTAGGATTATGTTGAGGGCTAGGGTTAGAGATGCCGTTAGGGTTACGATTGGACCTAGGGTTAGGGTTATGTTGAGGGTTAGGGTTAGTGATCCGGTTAGGGTTACGATTGGACCTAGGGTTAGGGTTATGTTGAGGGCTAGGGTTAGAGATACAGTTAGGGTTACGATTGGACCTAGGGTTAGGGTTATGTTGTGGGCTAGGGTTAGAGAGACGGTTAGGGTTACGATTGGACCTAGGGTTAGTGTTATGATGAGGGCTAGGGTTAGAGATCCGGTTAGGGTTACGATTGGACCTAGGGTTAGGGTTATGTTGAGGGCTAGGGTTAGAGATGCCGTTAGGGTTACGATTGGACCTAGGGTTAGGGTTATGTTGAGGGCTAGGGTTAGAGATCCGGTTAGGGTTACGATTGGACCTAGGGTTAGGGTTATGTTGAGGGCTAGGGTTAGAAAATCGGTTAGGGTTACGATTGGACCTAGGGTTAGGGTTATGTTGAGGGCTAGGGTTAGAGATCCGGTTAGGGTTACGATTGGACCTAGGGTTAGGGTTATGTTGAGGGCTAGGGTTAGAGATCCGGTTAGGGTTACGATTGGACCTAGGGTTAGGGTTATGTTGAGGGCTAGGGTTAGAGATCCGGTTAGGGTTACCATTGGACCTAGGGTTAGGGTTATGTTGAGGGCTAGGGTTAGAGATACAGTTAGGGTTACGATTGGACCTAGGGTTAGGGTGATGTTGTGGGCTAGGGTTAGAGAGACGGTTAGGGTTACGATTGGACCTAGGGTTAGGGTTATGATGAGGGCTAGGGTTAGAGATCCGGTTAGGGTTACGATTGGACCTAGGGTTAGGGTTATGTTGAGGGCTAGGGTTAGAGATCCGGTTAGGGTTACGATTGGAACTAGGGTTAGGGTTATGTTGAGGGCTAGGGTTAGAAAATCGGTTAGGGTTACGATTGGACCTAGGGTTAGGGTTATGTTGAGGGCTAGGTTTAGAGATCCGGTTAGGGTTACGATTGGACCTAGGGTTAGGGTTATGTTGAGGGCTACGGTTAGAGATCCGGTTAGGGTTACGATTGGACCTAGGGTTAGGGTTATGTTGAGGGCTAGGTTTAGAGATCCGGTTAGGGTTACGATTGGACCTAGGGTTAGGGTTATGTTGAGGGCTAGGGTTAGAGATCCGGTTAGGGTTACGATTGGACCTAGGGTTAGGGTTTGGTTGAGGGCTAGGGTTAGAGATCCGGTTAGGGTTACGATTGGACCTAGGGTTAGGGTTATGTTGAGGGCTAGGGTTAGAGATCCGGTTAGGGTTACGATTGGACCTAGGGTTAGGGTTATGTTGTGGGCTAGGGTTAGAGAGACGGTTAGGGTTACGATTGGACCTAGGGTTAGGGTTATGTTGACGGCTAGGGTTAGAGATGCCCTTAGGGTTACGATTGGACCTAGGGTTAGGGTTATGTTGAGGGTTAGGGTTAGAGATCCGGTTAGGGTTACGATTGGACCTAGGGTTAGCGTTATGTTGAGGGCAAGGGTTAGAGATCCGGTCTGGGTTACGATTGGACCTAGGGTTAGGGTTATGTTGAGGGCTAGGGTTAGAGATGCCGTTAGGGTTACAATTGGACCTAGGGTTAGGGTTATGTTGAGGGCTAGGGTTAGAGATCCGGTTAGGGTTACGATTGGACCAAGGGTTAGGGTTATGTTGAGGGCTAGGGTTAGAGAAGCGGTTAGGGTTACGATTCGACCTAGGGTTAGGGTTATGTTGAGGGCTAGGGTTAGAGATCCGGTTAGGGTTACGATTGGACCTAGGGTTAGGGTTATGATGAGGACTAGGGTTAGAGATCCGGTTAGGGTTACGATTGGACCTAGGGTTAGGGTTATGTTGAGGGCTAGGGTTAGAGATCCGGTTAGGGTTACGATTGGACCTAGGGTTAGGGTTATGTTGAGGGGTAGGGTTAGAGATCTGGTTAGGGTTATGATTGGATCTAGGGTTAGGGTTATGTTGAGGGCTAGGGTTAGAGATCCGGTTACGGTTAGGATTGGACCTAGGATTAGGGTTATGTTGAGGGCTAGGTTTAGAGATCCGGTTAGGTTTACGATTGGACCTAGGGTTAGGGTTATGTTGTGGGCTAGGGTTAGAGAGACGGTTAGGTTTACGATTGGACCTAGGGTTAGGGTTATGTTGAGGGCTAGGGTTAGAGATCCGGTTAGGGTTACGATTGGACCTAGGGTTAGGGTTATGTTGAGGGCTAGGGTTAGAGATGCCATTAGGGTTACGATTGGATCTAGGGTTAGGGTTATGTTGAGGGCTAGGGTTAGAGATCCGGTTAGGGTTACGATTGGACCTAGGGTTAGGATTATGTTGAGGGCTAGGGTTAGAGATCCGGTTAGGGTTACGATTGGACCTAGGGTTAGGGTTATGTTGAGGGCTAGGGTTAGAGATCCGGTTAGGGTTACGATTGGACCTAGGGTTAGGGTTATGTTGAGGGCTAGGGTTAGAGATCCGGTTAGGGTTACGATTGGACCTAGGGTTAGGGTTATGATGAGGGCTAGGGTTAGAGATCCGGTTAGGGTTACGATTGGACCTAGGGTTAGGGTTATGTTGAGGGCTAGGGTTAGAGATGCCGTTAGGGTTACGATTGGACCTAGGGTTAGGGTTATGTTGAGGTCTAGGGTTAGAGATCCGGTTAGGGTTACGATTGGACCTAGGGTTAGGGTTATGTTGAGGGCTAGGGTTAGAGAATCGGTTAGGGTACGATTGGACCTAGGGTTAGGGTTATGTTGAGGGCTAGGGTTAGAGATCCGGTTAGGGTTACGATTGGACCTAGGGTTAGAGTTATGTTGAGGGCTAGGGTTAGAGATCCGATTAGGGTTACGATTGGACCTAGGGTTTGGGTTATGTTGAGGGCTAGGGTTAGAGATCCGGTTAGGGTTACGATTGGACCTAGGGTTAGGGTTATGTTGAGGGCTAGGGTTAGAGATCCGGTTAGGGTTACGATTGGACCTAGGGTTAGGGTTATGTTGTGGGCTAGGGTTAGAGATCCGGTTAGGGTTACGATTGGACCTACGGTTAGGGTTTGGTTGAGGGCTAGGGTTAGAGATCCGGTTAGGGTTACGATTGGACCTAGGGTTAGGGTTATGTTGAGGGCTAGGGTTAGAGATCCGGTTAGGGTTACGATTGGACCTAGGGTTAGGGTTATGTTGAGGGCTAGGTTTAGAGATCCGGTTAGGGTTACGATTGGACCTAGGGCTAGGGTTATGTTGAGGGCTAGGGTTAGAGATCCGGTTAGGGTTACGATTGGACCTAGGGTTAGGGTTATGTTGAGGGCTAGGGTTAGAGATGCCGTTAAGTTTACGATTGGACCTAGGGTTCGAGTTATGTTGAGGGTTAGGGTTAGAGATCCGGTTAGGGTTACGATTGGACCTAGGGTTAGGGTTATGTTGAGGGCTAGGGTTCGAGAATCGGTTAGGGTTACGATTGGACCGAGGGTTAGGGTTATGTTGAGGGCTAGGGTTAGAGATCCGGTTAGGGTTACGATTGGACCTAGGGTTAGGGTTATGTTGAGGGCTAGGGTTAGAGATCCGGTTAGGGTTACGATTGGACCTAGGGTTAGGGTTATGTTGAGGGCTAGGGTTAGAGATCCGGTTAGGGTTACGATTGGACCAAGGGTTAGGGTTATGTTGAGGGCTAGGGTTAGAGAAGCGGTTAGGGTTACGATTGGACCTAGGGTTACGGTTATGTTGAGGGCTAGGGTTAGAGATGCGGTTAGGGTTACGATTGGACCTAGTGTTAGGGTTATGTTGAGGGCTAGGGTTAGAGATCCGGTTAGGGTTACGATTGGACCTAGGGTTAGGGTTATGTTGAGGGCTAGGGTTAGAGATCCGGTTAGGGTTACGATTGGACCTAGGGTTAGGGTTATGTTGTGGGCTAGGGTTAGAGAGACTTTAGGGTTACGATTGGACCTAGGGTTAGGATTATGTTGACGGCTAGGGTTAGAGATTCCGTTAGGGTTACGATTGGACCTAGGGTTAGGGTTATGTTGAGGGCTAGGGTTAGAGATCCGGTTAGGGTTACGATTGGACCTAGGGTTAGGGTTTGGTTGAGGGCTAGGGTTAGAGATCCGGTTAGGGTTACGATTGGACCTAGGGTTAGGGTTATGTTGAGGGCTAGGGTTAGAGATCCGGTTAGGGTTACGATTGGACCTAGGGTTAGGGTTATGTTGTGAGCTTGGGTTAGAGAGATGGTTAGAGTTACGATTGGACCTAGGGTTAGGGTTATGTTGACGGCTAGGGTTAGAGATGCCGTTAGGGTTACGATTGGACCTAGGGTTAGGGTTATGTTGAGGGCTAGGGTTAGAGATCCGGTTTGGGTTACGATTGGACCTAGGGTTAGGGTTATGTTGAGGGCTAGGATTAGAGATCCGGTTAGGGTTACGATTGGACGTAGGGTTAGGGTTATGTTGAGGGCTAGGGTTAGAGATGCGGTTAGGGTTACTATTGGACCTAGGGTTAGGGTTATGTTGAGGGCTAGGGTTAGAGATCCGGTTAGGGTTACGATTGGACCTAGGGTTAGGGTTTGGTTGAGGGCTAGGGTTAGAGATCCGGTTAGGGTTACGATTGGACCTAGGGTTAGGGTTATGTTGAGGGCTAGGGTTAGAGATCCGGTTAGGGTTACGATAGGACCTAGGGTTAGGGTTATGTTGAGGGCTAGGGTTAGAAAATCGGTTAGGGTTACGATTGGACCTAGGGTTAGGGTTATGTTGAGGGCTAGGGTTAGAGATCCGGTTAGGGTTACGATTGGACCTAGGGTTAGGGTTATGTTGAGGGCTAGGGTTAGAGATCCGGTTAGGGTTACGATTGGACCTAGGGTTAGGGTTATGTTGTGGGCTAGGGTTAGAGATCCGGTTAGGGTTACGATTGGACCTAGGGTTAGGGTTATGTTGAGGGCTAGGGTTAGAGATACAGTTAGGGTTACGATTGGACCTAGGGTTAGGGTTATGTTGTGGGCTAGGGTTAGAGAGACGGTTAGGGTTACGATTGGACCTAGCGTTAGAGTTATGATGAGGGCTGGGTTAGAGATCCGGTTAGGGTTACGATTGGACCTAGGGTTAGGGTTATGTTGAGGGCTAGGGTTAGAGATCCGGTTAGGGTTACGATTGGACCTAGGGTTAGGGTTATGTTGAGGGCTAGGGCTAGAAAATCGGTTAGGGTTACGATTGGACCTAGGGTTAGCGTTATGTTGAGGGCTAGGGTTAGAAAATCGGTTAGGGTTACGATTGGACCTAGGGTTAGGGTTATGTTGTGGGCTAGGGTTAGAGAGACGGTTAGGGTTACGATTGGACCTAGGGTTAGGGTTATGTTGACGGCTAGGGTTAGAGATGCCCTTAGGGTTACGATTGGACCTAGGGTTAGGGTTATGTTGAGGGTTAGGGTTAGAGATCCGGTTAGGGTTACGATTGGACCTAGGGTTAGCGTTATGTTGAGGGCAAGGGTTAGAGATCCGGTCTGGGTTACGATTGGACCTAGGGTTAGGGTTATGTTGAGGGCTAGGGTTAGAGATGCCGTTAGGGTTACAATTGGACCTAGGGTTAAGGTTATGTTGAGGGCTAGGGTTAGAGATCCGGTTAGGGTTACGATTGGACCAAGGGTTAGGGTTATGTTGAGGGCTAGGGTTAGAGAAGCGGTTAGGGTTACGATTCGACCTAGGGTTAGGGTTATGTTGAGGGCTAGGGTTAGAGATCCGGTTAGGGTTACGATTGGACCTAGGGTTAGGGTTATGATGAGGGCTAGGGTTAGAGATCCGGTTAGGGTTACGATTGGACCTAGGGTTAGGGTTATGTTGAGGGCTAGGGTTAGAGATCCGGTTAGGGTTACGATTGGACCTAGGGTTAGGGTTATGTTGAGGGGTAGGGTTAGAGATCCGGTTAGGGTTACGATTGGATCTAGGGTTAGGGTTATGTTGAGGGCTAGGGTTAGAGAGACGGTTCGGGTCTGGATGGGACCTAGGGTTAGGGTTATGTTGAGGGCTAGGGTTAGAGAGACGGTTCGGGTCTGGATGGGACCTAGGGTTAGGGTTATGTTGAAGGCTAGGGTTAGAGAGATGGTTCGGGTCTGGATGGGACCTAGGGTTAGGGTTATGTTGAGGGCTAGGGTTAGAGAGACGGTTCGGGTCTGGATGGGACCTAGAGTTAGGGTTATGTTGAGGGCTAGGGTTAGAGAGACGGTTCGGGTGTGGATGGGTCCTAGGGTTAGGGTTATGTTGAGGGCTAGGGTTAGAGAGACGGTTCGGGTCTGGATGGGACCTAGGGTTAGGGTTATGTTGAGGGCTAGGGTTAGAGAGACGGTTCGGGTCTGGATGGGACCTAGGGTTAGGGTTATGTTGAGGGCTAGGGTTAGAGAGACGGTTCGGGTCTGGATGGGACCTAGGGTTAGGGTTATGTTGAGGGCTAGGGTTAGAGAGACGGTTCGGGTCTGGATGGGACCTAGGGTTAGGGTTATGTTGAGGGCTAGGGTTAGAGAGACGGTTCGGGTCTGGATGGGACCTAGGGTTAGGGTTATGTTGAGGGCTAGGGTTAGAGAGACGGTTCGGGTCTGGATGGGACCTAGGGTTAGGGTCATGTTGAGGGCTAGGGTTAGAGAGACGGTTCGGGTCTGGATGGGACCTAGGGTTAGGGTCATGTTGAGGGCTAGGGTTAGAGAGACGGTTCGGGTCTGGATGGGACCTAGGGTTAGGGTTATGTTGAGGGCTAGGGTTAGAGAGACGGTTCGGGTCTGGATGAGACCTAGGGTTAGGGTTATGTTGAGGGCTAGGGTTAGAGAGACGGTTCGGGTCTGGATGGGACCTAGGGTTAGGGTTATGTTGAGGGCTAGGGTTAGAGAGACGGTTCGGGTCTGGATGGGACCTAGGTTTAGGGTTATGTTGAGGGCTAGGGTTAGAGAGACGGTTCGGGTCTGGATGGGACCTAGGTTTAGGGTTATGTTGAGGGCTAGGGTTACAGAGACGGTACGGGTCTGGATGGGACCTAGGGTTAGGGTTATGTTGAGGGCTAGGGTTAGAGAGACGGTTCGGGTCTGGATGGGACCTAGGGTTAGGGTTATGTTGAGGACTAGGGTTAGAGAGACGGTTCGGGTCTGGATGGGACCTAGGGTTAGGGTTATGTTGAGGGCTAGGGTTAGAGAGACGGTTCGGGTCTGGATGGGACCTAGGGTTAGGGTTATGTTGAGGGCTAGGGTTAGAGAGACGGTTCGGGTCTGGATGGGAACTAGGGTTAGGGTTAAGTTGAGGGCTAGGATTAGAGAGACGGTTCGGGTCTGGATGGGACCTAGGGTTAGGGTTATGTTGAGGGCTAGGGTTAGAGAGACGGTTCGTGTCTGGATGGGACCTAGGGTTAGGGTTATGTTGAGGGCTAGGGTTAGAGAGACGGTTCGGGTCTGGATGGGACCTAGGGTTAGGGTTAAGTTGAGGGCTAGGGTTAGAGAGACGGTTCGGGTCTGGATGGGACCTAGGGTTAGGGTTATGTTGAGGGCTAGGGTTAGAGAGACGGTTCGGGTCTGGATGGGACCTAGGGTTAGGGTTATGTTGAGGGCTAGGGTTAGAGATCCGGTTAGGGTTACGATTGGACCTAGGGTTAGGGTTATGTTGAGGGCTAGGGTTAGAGAATCGGTTAGGGTACGATTGGACCTAGGGTTAGGGTTATGTTGAGGGCTAGGGTTAGAGATCCGGTTAGGGTTACGATTGGACCTAGGGTTAGAGTTATGTTGAGGGCTAGGGTTAGAGATCCGATTAGGGTTACGATTGGACCTAGGGTTTGGGTTATGTTGAGGGCTAGGGTTAGAGATCCGGTTAGGGTTACGATTGGACCTAGGGTTAGGGTTATGTTGAGGGCTAGGGTTAGAGATCCGGTTAGGGTTACGATTGGACCTAGGGTTAGGGTTATGTTGTGGGCTAGGGTTAGAGATCCGGTTAGGGTTACGATTGGACCTACGGTTAGGGTTTGGTTGAGGGCTAGGGTTAGAGATCCGGTTAGGGTTACGATTGGACCTAGGGTTAGGGTTATGTTGAGGGCTAGGTTTAGAGATCCGGTTAGGGTTACGATTGGACCTAGGGTTAGGGTTATGTTGAGGGCTAGGGTTAGAGATCCGGTTAGGGTTACGATTGGACCTAGGGTTAGGGTTATGTTGAGGGCTAGGGTTAGAGATCCGGTTAGGGTTACGATTGGACCTAGGGTTAGGGTTATGTTGAGGGCTAGGGTTAGAGAATCGGTTAGGGTACGATTGGACCTAGTGTTAGGGTTATGTTGAGGGCTAGGGTTAGAGATCCGGTTAGGGTTACGATTGGACCTAGGGTTAGGGTTATGTTGAGGGCTAGGGTTAGAGAGACGGTTAGGGTTACGATTGGACCTAGGGTTAGGGTTATGTTGAGGGCTAGGGTTAGAGATCCGGTTAGGGTTACGATTGGACCTAGGGTTAGGGTTATGTTGAGGGCTAGGGTTAGAGATGCCGTTAAGTTTACGATTGGACCTAGGGTTCGAGTTATGTTGAGGGTTAGGGTTAGAGATCCGGTTAGGGTTACGATTGGACCTAGGGTTAGGGTTATGTTGAGGGCTAGGTTTCGAGAATCGGTTAGGGTTACGATTGGACCGAGGGTTAGGGTTATGTTGAGGGCTAGGGTTAGAGATCCGGTTAGGGTTACGATTGGACCTAGGGTTAGGGTTATGTTGAGGGCTAGGGTTAGAGATCCGGTTAGGGTTACGATTGGACCTAGGGTTAGGGTTATGTTGAGGGCTAGGGTTAGAGATCCGGTTAGGGTTACGATTGGACCAAGGGTTAGGGTTATGTTGAGGGCTAGGGTTAGAGAAGCGGTTAGGGTTACGATTGGACCTAGGGTTACGGTTATGTTGAGGGCTAGGGTTAGAGATGCGGTTAGGGTTACGATTGGACCTAGTGTTAGGGTTATGTTGAGGGCTAGGGTTAGAGATCCGGTTAGGGTTACGATTGGACCTAGGGTTAGGGTTATGTTGAGGGCTAGGGTTAGAGATCCGGTTAGGGTTACGATTGGACCTAGGGTTAGGGTTATGTTGTGGGCTAGGGTTAGAGAGACTTTAGGGTTACGATTGGACCTAGGGTTAGGATTATGTTGACGGCTAGGGTTAGAGATTCCGTTAGGGTTACGATTGGACCTAGGGTTAGGGTTATGTTGAGGGCTAGGGTTAGAGATCCGGTTAGGGTTACGATTGGACCTAGGGTTAGGGTTTGGTTGAGGGCTAGGGTTAGAGATCCGGTTAGGGTTACGATTGGACCTAGGGTTAGGGTTATGTTGAGGGCTAGGGTTAGAGATCCGGTTAGGGTTACGATTGGACCTAGGGTTAGGGTTATGTTGTGAGCTTGGGTTAGAGAGATGGTTAGAGTTACGATTGGACCTAGGGTTAGGGTTATGTTGACGGCTAGGGTTAGAGATGCCGTTAGGGTTACGATTGGACCTAGGGTTAGGGTTATGTTGAGGGCTAGGGTTAGAGGTCCGGTTTGGGTTACGATTGGACCTAGGGTTAGGGTTATGTTGAGGGCTAGGATTAGAGATCCGGTTAGGGTTACGATTGGACGTAGGGTTAGGGTTATGTTGAGGGCTAGGGTTAGAGATGCGGTTAGGGTTACTATTGGACCTAGGGTTAGGGTTATGTTGAGGGCTAGGGTTAGAGATCCGGTTAGGGTTACGATTGGACCTAGGGTTAGGGTTTGGTTGAGGGCTAGGGTTATAGATCCGGTTAGGGTTACGATTGGACCTAGGGTTAGGGTTATGTTGAGGGCTAGGGTTAGAGATCCGGTTAGGGTTACGATTGGACCTAGGGTTAGGGTTATGTTGAGGGCTAGGGTTAGAAAATCGGTTAGGGTTACGATTGGACCTAGGGTTAGGGTTATGTTGAGGGCTAGGGTTAGAGATCCGGTTAGGGTTACGATTGGACCTAGGGTTAGGGTTATGTTGAGGGCTAGGGTTAGAGATCCGGTTAGGGTTACGATTGGACCTAGGGTTAGGGTTATGTTGAGGGCTAGGGATAGAGATCCGGTTAGGGTTACGATTGGACCTAGGGTTAGGGTTATGTTGAGGGCTAGGGTTAGAGATACAGTTAGGGTTACGATTGGACCTAGGGTTAGGGTTATGTTGTGGGCTAGGGTTAGAGAGACGGTTAGGGTTACGATTGGACCTAGGGTTAGAGTTATGATGAGGGCTGGGTTAGAGATCCGGTTAGGGTTACGATTGGACCTAGGGTTAGGGTTATGTTGAGGGCTAGGGTTAGAGATCCGGTTAGGGTTACGATTGGACCTAGGGTTAGGGTTATGTTGAGGGCTAGGGCTAGAAAATCGGTTAGGGTTACGATTGGACCTAGGGTTAGGGTTATGTTGAGGGCTAGGGTTAGAAAATCGGTTAGGGTTACGATTGGACCTAGGGTTAGGGTTATGTTGTGGGCTAGGGTTAGAGAGACGGTTAGGGTTACGATTGGACCTAGGGTTAGGGTTATGTTGACGGCTAGGGTTAGAGATGCCCTTAGGGTTACGATTGGACCTAGGGTTAGGGTTATGTTGAGGGTTAGGGTTAGAGATCCGGTTAGGGTTACGATTGGACCTAGGGTTAGCGTTATGTTGAGGGCAAGGGTTAGAGATCCGGTCTGGGTTACGATTGGACCTAGGGTTAGGGTTATGTTGAGGGCTAGGGTTAGAGATGCCGTTAGGGTTACAATTGGACCTAGGGTTAAGGTTATGTTGAGGGCTAGGGTTAGAGATCCGGTTAGGGTTACGATTGGACCAAGGGTTAGGGTTATGTTGAGGGCTAGGGTTAGAGAAGCGGTTAGGGTTACGATTCGACCTAGGGTTAGGGTTATGTTGAGGGCTAGGGTTAGAGATCCGGTTAGGGTTACGATTGGACCTAGGGTTAGGGTTATGATGAGGGCTAGGGTTAGAGATCCGGTTAGGGTTACGATTGGACCTAGGGTTAGGGTTATGTTGAGGGCTAGGGTTAGAGATCCGGTTAGGGTTACGATTGGACCTAGGGTTAGGGTTATGTTGAGGGGTAGGGTTAGAGATCCGGTTAGGGTTACGATTGGATCTAGGGTTAGGGTTATGTTGAGGGCTAGGGTTAGAGAGACGGTTCGGGTCTGGATGGGACCTAGGGTTAGGGTTATGTTGAGGGCTAGGGTTAGAGAGACGGTTCGGGTCTGGATGGGACCTAGGGTTAGGGTTATGTTGAAGGCTAGGGTTAGAGAGATGGTTCGGGTCTGGATGGGACCTAGGGTTAGGGTTATGTTGAGGGCTAGGGTTAGAGAGACGGTTCGGGTCTGGATGGGACCTAGAGTTAGGGTTATGTTGAGGGCTAGGGTTAGAGAGACGGTTCGGGTGTGGATGGGTCCTAGGGTTAGGGTTATGTTGAGGGCTAGGGTTAGAGAGACGGTTCGGGTCTGGATGGGACCTAGGGTTAGGGTTATGTTGACGGCTAGGGTTAGAGATGCCCTTAGGGTTACGATTGGACCTAGGGTTAGGGTTATGTTGAGGGTTAGGGTTAGAGATCCGGTTAGGGTTACGATTGGACCTAGGGTTAGCGTTATGTTGAGGGCAAGGGTTAGAGATCCGGTCTGGGTTACGATTGGACCTAGGGTTAGGGTTATGTTGAGGGCTAGGGTTAGAGATGCCGTTAGGGTTACAATTGGACCTAGGGTTAAGGTTATGTTGAGGGCTAGGGTTAGAGATCCGGTTAGGGTTACGATTGGACCAAGGGTTAGGGTTATGTTGAGGGCTAGGGTTAGAGAAGCGGTTAGGGTTACGATTCGACCTAGGGTTAGGGTTATGTTGAGGGCTAGGGTTAGAGATCCGGTTAGGGTTACGATTGGACCTAGGGTTAGGGTTATGATGAGGGCTAGGGTTAGAGATCCGGTTAGGGTTACGATTGGACCTAGGGTTAGGGTTATGTTGAGGGCTAGGGTTAGAGATCCGGTTAGGGTTACGATTGGACCTAGGGTTAGGGTTATGTTGAGGGGTAGGGTTAGAGATCCGGTTAGGGTTACGATTGGATCTAGGGTTAGGGTTATGTTGAGGGCAAGGGTTAGAGATCCGGTTACGGTTAGGATTGGACCTAGGATTAGGGTTATGTTGAGGGCTAGGTTTAGAGATCCGGTTAGGTTTACGATTGGACCTAGGGTTGGGGTTATGTTGTGGGCTAGGGTTAGAGAGACGGTTAGGGTTACGATTGGACCTAGGGTTAGGGTTATGTTGAGGGCTAGGGTTAGAGATCCGGTTAGGGTTACGATTGGACCTAGGGTTAGGGTTATGTTGAGGGCTAGGGTTAGAGATGCCGTTAGGGTTACGATTGGATCTAGGGTTAGGGTTATGTTGAGGGCTAGGGTTAGAGATCCGGTTAGGGTTACGATTGGACCTAGGGTTAGGGTTATGTTGAGGGCTAGGGTTAGAGAGACGGTTCGGGTCTGGATGGGACCTAGGGATAGGGTTATGTTGAGGGCTAGGGTTAGAGATGCGGTTAGGGTTACGATTGGACCTAGGGTTAGGGTTATGTTGAGGGCTAGGGTTAGAGATGCGGTTAGGGTTACGATTGGACCTAGGGTTAGGGTTATGTTGAGGGCTAGGGTTAGAGATCCGGTTAGGGTCTGGATGGGACCTAGGGTTAGGGTTATGTTGAGGGCTAGGGTTAGAGAGACGGTTCGGGTCTGGATGGGACCTAGGGTTAGGGTTATGTTGAGGGCTAGGGTTAGAGAGACGCTTCGGGTCTGGATGGGACCTAGGGTTAGGGTTATGTTGAGGGCTAGGGTTAGAGAGACGGTTCGGGTCTGGATGGGACCTAGGGTTAGGGTTATGTTGAGGGCTAGGGTTAGAGAGACGGTTCGGGTCTGGATGGGACCTAGTGTTAGGGTTATGTTGAGGGCTAGGGTTAGAGAGACGGTTCGGGTCTGGATGGGACCTAGGGTTAGGGTTATGTTGAGGGCTAGGGTTAGAGAGACGGTTCGGGTATGGATGGGACCTAGGGTTAGGGTTATGTTGAGGGCTAGGGTTAGGGAGACGGTTCGGGTCTGGATGGCACCTAGGGTTAGGGTTATGTTGAGGGCTAGGGTTTTAGAGACGGTTCGGGTCTGGATGGGACCTAGGGTTAGGGTTATGTTGAGGGCTAGGGTTAGAGAGACGGTTCGGGTCTGGATGGGACCTAGGGTTAGGGTTATGTTGAGGGCTAGGGTTAGAGAGACGGTTCGGGTCTGGATGGGACCTAGGGTTAGGGTTATGTTGAGGGCTAGGGTTAGAGAGACGGTTCGGGTCTGGATGGGACCTAGGGTTAGGGTTATGTTGAGGGCTAGGGTTAGAGAGACGGTTCGGGTCTGGATGGGACCTAGGGTTAGGGTTATGTTGAGGGCTAGGGTTAGAGAGACGGTTCGGGTCTGGATGGGACCTAGGTTTAGGGTTATGTTGAGGGCTAGGGTTAGAGAGACGGTACGGGTCTGGATGGGACCTAGGGTTAGGGTTATGTTGAGGGCTAGGGTTAGAGAGACGGTTCGGGTCTGGATGGGACCTAGGGTTAGGGTTATGTTGAGGACTAGGGTTAGAGAGACGGTTCGGGTCTGGATGGGACCTAGGGTTAGGGTTATGTTGAGGGCTAGGGTTAGAGAGACGGTTCGGGTCTGGATGGGACCTAGGGTTAGGGTTATGTTGAGGGCTAGGGTTAGAGAGACGGTTCGGGTCTGGATGGGACCTAGGGTTAGGGTTAAGTTGAGGGCTAGGGTTAGAGAGACGGTTCGGGTCTGGATGGGACCTAGGGTTAGGGTTATGTTGAGGGCTAGGGTTAGAGAGACGGTTCCGGTTCAGATCGGACCTAGGGTTAGGGTTATGTTGAGGGCTAGGGTTAGAGAGACGGTTCGGGTCTGGATGGGACCTAGGGTTAGGGTTATGTTGAGGGCTAGGGTTAGAGAGACGGTTCGGGTCTGGATGGGACCTAGGGTTAGGGTTATGTTGAGGGCTAGGGTTAGAGAGACGGTTCGGGTCTGGATGGGACCTAGGGTTAGGGTTAAGTTGAGGGCTAGGGTTAGAGATCCCGTTAGGGTTCCGATTGAACCTAGGGTTAGGGTTATGTTGAGGGCTAGGGTTAGAGATCCGGTTAGGGTTCCGATTGAACCTAGGGTTAGGGTTATGTTGAGGGCTAGGGTTAGAGAGACGGTTAGGGTTCCGATTGAACCTAGGGTTAGGGTTATGTTGAGGGCTAGGGTTAGAGAGACGGTTCCGGTTCAGATCGGACCTAGGGTTAGGGTTATGTTGAGGGCTAGGGTTAGAGAGACGGTTCCGGTTCAGATCGGACCTAGGGTTAGGGTTATGTGGAGGGCTAGGGTTAGAGAGACGGTTCGGGTCTGGATGGGACCTAGGGTTAGGGTTATGTTGAGGACTAGGGTTAGAGAGACGGTTCGGGTCTGGATGGGACCTAGGGTTAGGGTTATGTTGAGGGCTAGGGTTAGAGAGACGGTTCGGGTCTGGATGGGACCTAGGGTTAGGGTTATGTTGAGGGCTAGGGTTAGAGAGACGGTTCGGGTCTGGATGGGACCTAGGGTTAGGGTTAAGTTGAGGGCTAGGGTTAGAGAGACGGTTCGGGTCTGGATGGGACCTAGGGTTAGGGTTATGTTGAGGGCTAGGGTTAGAGAGACGGTTCCGGTTCAGATCGGACCTAGGGTTAGGGTTATGTTGAGGGCTAGGGTTAGAGAGACGGTTCGGGTCTGGATGGGACCTAGGGTTAGGGTTATGTTGAGGGCTAGGGTTAGAGAGACGGTTCGGGTCTGGATGGGACCTAGGGTTAGGGTTATGTTGAGGGCTAGGGTTAGAGAGACGGTTCGGGTCTGGATGGGACCTAGGGTTAGGGTTATGTTGAGGGCTAGGGTTAGAGAGACGGTTCGGGTCTGGATGGGACCTAGCGTTAGGGTTATGTTGAGGGCTAGGGTTCGATATCCGGTTAGGGTTCCGATTGGTTCTAGGGTTAGGGTTATGTTGAGGGCTAGCGTTAGATATCAGTTTAGGGTTCCGATTGGACCTAGGGTTAGGGTTATGTTGAGGGCTAGGGTTAGAGATCCGGTTAGGGTTCCGATTGAACCTAGGGTTAGGGTTATGTTGAGGGCTAGGGTTAGAGATCCGGTTAGGGTTACGATTGGACCTAGGATTAAGGTTATGTTGAGGGCTAGGGTTAGAGATCCTGTTAGGGTTACGATTGGACCTAGGGTTAGGGTTATGTTGAGGGCTAGGGTTCGAGAATCGGTTAGGGTTACGATTGGACCGAGGGTTAGGGTTATGTTGAGGGCTAGGGTTAGAGATCCGGTTAGGGTTACGATTGGACCTAGGGTTAGGGTTATGTTGAGGGCTAGGGTTAGAGATCCTGTTAGGGTTACGATTGGACCTAGGGTTAGGGTTATGTTGAGGGCTAGGGTTAGAGATCCGGTTAGGGTTACGATTGGACCTAGGGTTAGGGTTATGTTGAGGGCTAGGGTTAGAGATCCGGTTAGGGTTATGATTGGACCAAGGGTTAGGGTCATGTTGAGGGCTAGGGTTAGAGAAGCGGTTAGGGTTACGATTGGACCTAGGGTTACGGTTATGTTGAGGGCTAGGGTTAGAGATGCGGTTAGGGTTACGATTGGACCTAGTGTTAGGGTTATGTTGAGGGCTAGGGTTAGAGATCCGGTTAGGGTTACGATTGGACCTAGGGTTAGGGTTATGTTGAGGGCTAGGGTTAGAGATGCCGTTAAGGTTACGATTGGACCTAGGGTTCGAGTTATGTTGAGGGTTAGGGTTAGAGATCCGGTTAGGGTTACGATTGGACCTAGGGTTAGGGTTATGTTGAGGGCTAGGGTTCGAGAATCGGTTAGGGTTACGATTGGACCTAGGGTTAGGGTTATGTTGAGGGCTAGGGTTAGAGATCCGGTTAGGGTTACGATTGGACCTAGGGTTAGGGTTATGTTGAGGGCTAGGGTTAGAGATCCGGTTAGGGTTAAGATTGGACCTAGGGTTAGGGTTATGTTGAGGGCTAGGGTTAGAGACCCGGTTAGGGTTACGATTGAACCTAGGGTTAGGGTTATGTTGAGGGCTAGGGTTATAGATCCGGTTAGGGTTACGATTGGACCAAGGGTTAGGGTTATGTTGAGGGCTAGGGTTAGAGAAGCGTTTAGGGTTACGATTGGACCTAGGGTTACGGTTATGTTGAGGGCTAGGGTTAGAGATGCGGTTAGGGTTACGATTGGACCTAGTGTTAGTGTTATGTTGAGGGCTAGGGTTAGAGATCCGGTTAGGGTTACGATTGGACCTAGGGTTAGGGTTATGTTGAGGGCTAGGGTTAGAGATCCGGTTAGGGTTACGATTGGACCTAGGGTTAGGGTTATGTTGAGGGCTAGGGTTAGAGATGCGGTTAGGGTTACGATTGGACCTAGGGTTAGGGTTATGTTGAGGGCTAGGGTTAGAGATCCGGTTAGGGTTACGATTGGACCTAGGGTTAGGGTTATGTTGAGGGCTAGGGTTAGAGATGCGGATAGGGCTACGATTGGACCTAGGGTTAGGGTTATGTTGAGGGCTAGGGTTAGAGATCCTGTTAGGGTTACGATTGGACCTAGGGTTAGGGTTATGTTGAGGGCTAGGGTTAGAGATGCGGTTAGGGTTACGATTGGACCTAGGGTTAGGGTTATGTTGAGGGCTAGGGTTAAAGATGCGGTTAGGGTTACGATTGGACCTAGGGTTAGGGTTATGTTGAGGGCTAGGGTTAGAGATCCGGTTAGGGTTACGATTGGACCTAGGGTTAGGGTTATGTTGAGGGCTAGGGTTAGAGATCCGGTTAGGGTTACGATTGGACCTAGGGTTAGGGTTATGTTGAGGGCTAGGTTTAGAGATCCGGTTAGGGTTACGATTGGACCTAGGGTGAGGGATATGTTGAGGGCTAGGGTTAGAGATCCGGTTAAGGTTACGATTGGACCTAGGGTTAGGGTTATGTTGAGGGCTAGGGTTAGAGATCCGGTTAGAGTTACGATTGGACCTACGATTAGGGTTATGTTCAGGGCTAGGGTTAGAGATCCGGTTAGGGTTACGATTGGACCTAGGGTTAGGGTTATGTTGAGGGCTAGGGTTAGAGATCCGGTTAGGGTTACGATTGGAGCTAGGATTAGGCTTATGTTGTGGGCTAGGGTTAGAGAGACGGTTAGGGTTACGATTGGACCTAGGGTTAGGGTTATGTTGAGGGCTAGGGTTAGAGATCCGGTTAGGGTTACGATTGGACCTAGGGTTAGGGTTATGTTGAGGGCTAGGGTTAGAGATCCGGTTAGGGTTACGATTGGACCTAGGGTTAGGGTTATGTTGAGGGCTAGGGTTCGAGAATCGGTTAGGGTTACGATTGGACCGAGGGTTAGGGTTATGTTGAGGGCTAGGGTTAGAGATCCGGTTAGGGTTACGATTGGACCTAGGGTTAGGGTTATGTTGAGGGCTAGGGTTAGAGATCCGGTTAGGGTTACGATTGGACCTAGGGTTAGGGTTATGTTGAGGGCTAGGGTTAGAGATCCGGTTAGGGTTACGATTGGACCTAGGGTTAGGGTTATGTTGAGGGCTAGGGTTAGAGATCCGGTTAGGGTTATGATTGGACCAAGGGTTAGGGTCATGTTGAGGGCTAGGGTTACAGAAGCGGTTAGGGTTACGATTGGACCTAGGGTTACGGTTATGTTGAGGGCTAGGGTTAGAGATGCGGTTAGGGTTACGATTGGACCTAGTGTTAGGGTTATGTTGAGGGCTAGGGTTAGAGATCCGGTTAGGGTTACGATTGGACCTAGGGTTAGGGTTATGTTGAGGGCTAGGGTTAGAGATGCCGTTAAGGTTACGATTGGACCTAGGGTTCGAGTTATGTTGAGGGTTAGGGTTAGAGATCCGGTTAGGGTTACGATTGGACCTAGGGTTAGGGTTATGTTGAGGGCTAGGGTTCGAGAATCGGTTAGGGTTACGATTGGACCTAGGGTTAGGGTTATGTTGAGGGCTAGGGTTAGAGATCCGGTTAGGGTTACGATTGGACCTAGGGTTAGGGTTATGTTGAGGGCTAGGGTTAGAGATCTGGTTAGGGTTAAGATTGGACCTAGGGTTAGGGTTATGTTGAGGGCTAGGGTTAGAGACCCGGTTAGGGTTACGATTGAACCTAGGGTTAGGGTTATGTTGAGGGCTAGGGTTATAGATCCGGTTAGGGTTACGATTGGACCAAGGGTTAGGGTTATGTTGAGGGCTAGGGTTAGAGAAGCGTTTAGGGTTACGATTGGACCTAGGGTTACGGTTATGTTGAGGGCTAGGGTTAGAGATGCGGTTAGGGTTACGATTGGACCTAGTGTTAGGGTTATGTTGAGGGCTAGGGTTAGAGATCCGGTTAGGGTTACGATTGGACCTAGGGTTAGGGTTATGTTGAGGGCTAGGGTTAGAGATCCGGTTAGGGTTACGATTGGACCTAGGGTTAGGGTTATGTTGAGGGCTAGGGTTAGAGATGCGGTTAGGGTTACGATTGGACCTAGGGTTAGGGTTATGTTGAGGGCTAGGGTTAGAGATCCGGTTAGGGTTACGATTGGACCTAGGGTTAGGGTTATGTTGAGGGCTAGGGTTAGAGATGCGGATAGGGCTACGATTGGACCTAGGGTTAGGGTTATGTTGAGGGCTAGGGTTAGAGATCCTGTTAGGGTTACGATTGGACCTAGGGTTAGGGTTATGTTGAGGGCTAGGGTTAGAGATGCGGTTAGGGTTACGATTGGACCTAGGGTTAGGGTTATGTTGAGGGCTAGGGTTAAAGATGCGGTTAGGGTTACGATTGGACCTAGGGTTAGGGTTATGTTGAGGGCTAGGGTTAGAGATCCGGTTAGGGTTACGATTGGACCTAGGGTTAGGGTTATGTTGAGGGCTAGGGTTAGAGATCCGGTTAGGGTTACGATTGGACCTAGGGTTAGGGTTATGTTGAGGGCTAGGTTTAGAGATCCGGTTAGGGTTACGATTGGACCTAGGGTGAGGGATATGTTGAGGGCTAGGGTTAGAGATCCTGTTAGGGTTACGATTGGACCTAGGGTTAGGGTTATGTTGAGGGCTAGGGTTAGAGATCCGGTTAGAGTTACGATTGGACCTACGATTAGGGTTATGTTCAGGGCTAGGGTTAGAGATCCGGTTAGGGTTACGATTGGACCTAGGGTTAGGGTTATGTTGAGGGCTAGGGTTAGAGATCCGGTTAGGGTTACGATTGGAGCTAGGATTAGGCTTATGTTGTGGGCTAGGGTTAGAGAGACGGTTAGGGTTACGATTGGACCTAGGGTTAGGGTTATGTTGAGGGCTAGGGTTAGAGATCCGGTTAGGGTTACGATTGGACCTAGGGTTAGGGTTATGTTGAGGGCTAGGGTTAGAGATCCGGTTAGGGTTACGATTGGACCGAGGGTTAGGGTTATGTTGAGGGCTAGGGTTCGAGAATCGGTTAGGGTTACGATTGGACCGAGGGTTAGGGTTATGTTGAGGGCTAGGGTTAGAGATCCGGTTAGGGTTACGATTGGACCTAGGGTTAGGGTTATGTTGAGGGCTAGGGTTAGAGATCCGGTTAGGGTTACGATTGGACCTAGGGTTAGGGTTATGTTGAGGGCTAGGGTTAGAGATCCGGTTAGGGTTACGATTGGACCTAGGGTTAGGGTTATGTTGAGGGCTAGGGTTAGAGATCCGGTTAGGGTTATGATTGGACCAAGGGTTAGGGTCATGTTGAGGGCTAGGGTTACAGAAGCGGTTAGGGTTACGATTGGACCTAGGGTTACGGTTATGTTGAGGGCTAGGGTTAGAGATGCGGTTAGGGTTACGATTGGACCTAGTGTTAGGGTTATGTTGAGGGCTAGGGTTAGAGATCCGGTTAGGGTTACGATTGGACCTAGGGTTAGGGTTATGTTGAGGGCTAGGTTTAGAGATGCCGTTAAGGTTACGATTGGACCTAGGGTTCGAGTTATGTTGAGGGTTAGGGTTAGAGATCCGGTTAGGGTTACGATTGGACCTAGGGTTAGGGTTATGTTGAGGGCTAGGGTTCGAGAATCGGTTAGGGTTACGATTGGACCGAGGGTTAGGTTATGTTGAGGGCTAGGGTTAGAGATCCGGTTAGGGTTACGATTGGACCTAGGGTTAGGGTTATGTTGAGGGCTAGGGTTAGAGATCCGGTTAGGGTTACGATTGGACCTAGGGTTAGGGTTCTGTTGAGGGCTAGGGTTAGAGACCTGGTTAGGGTTACGATTGGACCTAGGGTTAGGGTTATGTTGAGGGCTAGAGTTAGAGATCCGGTTAGGGTTATGATTGGACCAAGGGTTAGGGTTATGTTGAGGGCTAGGGTTAGAGAAGCGGTTAGGGTTACGATTGGACCTAGGGTTAGGGTTATGTTGAGGGCTAGGGTTAGAGATGCGGTTAGGGTTACGATTGGACCTAGTGTTAGGGTTATGTTGAGGGCTAGGGTTAGAGATCCGGTTAGGGTTACGATTGGACCTAGGGTTAGGGTTATGTTGTGGGCTAGGGTTAGAGAGACGGTTAGGGTTACGATTGGACCTAGGGTTAGGATTATGTTGACGGCTAGGGTTAGAGATTCCGTTAGGGTTACGATTGGACCTAGGGTTAGGGTTATGTTGTGGGCTAGGGTTAGAGAGACGGTTAGGGTTACGATTGGACCTAGGGTTAGGATTATGTTGACGGCTAGGGTTAGAGATTCCGTTAGGGTTACGATTGGACCTAGGGTTAGGGTTATGTTGAGGGCTAGGGTTAGAGATCCGGTTAGGGTTACGATTGGACCTAGGGTTAGGGTTTGGTTGAGGGCTAGGGTTAGAGATCCGGTTAGGGTTACGATTGGACCTAGGGTTAGGGTTATGATGAGGGCTAGGGTTAGAGATCCGGTTAGGGTTACGATTGGACCTAGGGTTAGGGTTATGTTGTGAGCTAGGGTTAGAGAGACGGTTAGGGTTACGATTGGACCTAGGGTTAGGGTTATGTTGACGGCTAGGGTTAGAGATGCCGTTAGGGTTACGATTGGACCTAGGGTTAGGGTTATGTTGAGGGTTAGGGTTAGAGATCCGGTTAGGGTTACGATTGGACCTAGGGTTAGCGTTATGTTGAGGGCTAGGGTTAGAGATCCGGTTTGGGTTACGATTGGACCTAGGGTTAGGGTTATGTTGAGGGCTAGGGTTAGAGATCCGGTTAGGGTTACGATTGGACGTAGGGTTAGGGTTATGTTGAGGGCTAGGTTTAGAGATGCGGTTAGGGTTACTATTGGACCTAGGGTTAGGGTTATGTTGAGGGCTAGGGTTAGAGATGCCCTTAGGGTTAGGATTAGACCTAGGGTTAGGGTTATGTTGAGGGCTAGGGTTAGAGATCCGGTTAGGGTTACGATTGGACCTAGGGTTAGGGTTATGTTGAGGGCTAGGGTTAGAGAATCGGTTAGGGTACGATTGGACCTAGGGTTAGGGTTATGTTGAGGGCTAGGGTTAGAGATCCGGTTAGGGTTACGATTGGACCTAGGGTTAGGGTTATGTTGAGGGCTAGGGTTAGAGAGACGGTTAGGGTTACGATTGGACCTAGGGTTAGGGTTATGTTGAGGGCTAGGGTTAGAGATCCGGTTAGGGTTACGATTGGACCTAGGGTTAGGGTTATGTTCAGGGCTAGGGTTAGAGATGCCGTTAAGGTTACGATTGGACCTAGGGTTCGAGTTATGTTGAGGGTTAGGGTTAGAGATCCGGTTAGGGTTACGATTGGACCTAGGGTTAGGGTTATGTTGAGGGCTAGGGTTAGAGATCCGGTTAGGGTTACGATTGGACCTAGGGTTAGGGTTATGTTGTGAGCTAGGGTTAGAGAGACTGTTAGGGTTACGATTGGACCTAGGGTTAGGGTTATGTTGAGGGCTAGGGTTAGAGAGACGGTTCGGGTCTGGATGGGACCTAGGGTTAGGGTTATGTTGAGGGCTAGGGTTAGAGAGACGGTTCGGGTCTGGATGGGACCTAGGGTTAGGGTTATGTTGAGGGCTAGGGTTAGAGAGACGGTTCGGGTCTGGATGGGACCTAGGGTTAGGGTTATGTTGAGTGCTAGGGTTAGAGAGACGGTTCGGGTCTGGATGGGACCTAGCGTTAGGGTTATGTTGAGGGCTAGGGTTAGATATCCGGTTAGGGTTCCGATTGGATCTAGGGTTAGGGTTATGTTGAGGGCTAGCGTTAGAGATCTGGTTAGGGTTACGATTGGACCTAGGGTTAGGGTTATGTTGAGGGCTAGGGTTAGAGATCCGGTTAGGGTTAAGATTGGACCTAGGGTTAGGGTTATGTTGAGGGCTAGGGTTAGAGATCCGGTTACGGTTACGGTTGGACCTAGGGTTAGGGTTATGTTGAGGGCTAGGTTTAGAGATCCGGTTAGGGTTACGATTGGACCTAGGGTTAGGGTTATGTTGAGGGCTAGGGTTAGAGATCCGGTTTGGGTTAAGATTGGACCTAGGGTTAGGGTTATGTTGAGGGCTAGGGTTAGAGATCCGGTTAGGGTTCCGATTGGACCTAGGGTTAGGGTTATGTTGAGGGCTAGGGTTAGAAATCTGGTTAGGGTTACGATTGGACCTAGGGTTAGGGTTATGTTGAGGGCTAGGGTTAGAGATCCGGTTAGGGTTACGATTGGACCTAGGGTTAGGGTTATGTTGAGGGCTAGGGTTAGAGATCCGGTTATGCTTACGATTGGACCTAGGGTTAGGGTTATGTTGAGGACTAGGGTTAGAGATCCGGTTATGCTTACGATTGGACCTAGGGTTAGGGTTATGTTGAGCGCTAGGGTTAGAGATCCGGTTAGGGTTACGATTGGACCTAGGGTTAGGGTTATGTTGAGGGCTAGGGTTAGAGATCCGGTTAGGGTTAAGATTGGACCTAGGGTTAGGGTTATGTTGAGGGCTAGGGTTAGAGATCCGGTTATGCTTACGATTGGACCTAGGGTTAGGGTTATGTTGAGGGCTAGGGTTAGAGATCCGGTTAGGGTTACGATTGGACCTAGAGTTAGGGTTATGTTGAGGGCTAGGGTTAGAGATCCGGTTAGGGTTACGATTGGACCTAGGGTTAGGGTTATGTTGAGGGCTAGGGTTAGAGATCCGGTTAGGGTTAGGATTGGACCTAGGGTTAGGGTTATGTTGAGGGCTAGGGTTAGAGATCCGGTTAGGGTTACGATTGGACCTAGGGTTAGGGTTATGTTGAGGGCTATGGTTAGAGATCCGGTTAGGGTTACGATTGGACCTAGGGTTAGGGTTATGTTGAGGGCTAGGGTTAGAGATCCGGTTAGGGTTAAGATTGGACCTAGGGTTAGGGTTATGTTGAGGGCTAGGGTTAGAGATCCGGTTAGGGTTACGATTGGACCTAGGGTTAGGGTTATGTTGAGGGCTAGGGTTAGAGATCCGGTTATGCTTACGATTGGACCTAGGGTTAGGGTTATGTTGAGGGCTAGGGTTAGAGATCCGGTTAGGGTTACGATTGGACCTAGGGTTAGGGTTATGTATAGGGCTAGGTTTAGAGATCCGGTTAGGGTTACGATTGGACCTAGGGTTAGGGTTATGTTGAGGGCTAGGGTTGGAGATCCGGTTAGGGTTACGATTGGACCTAGGGTTAGGGTTATGTTGAGGGCTAGGGTTAGAGATCCGGTTAGGGTTACGATTGGACCTAGGGTTAGGGTTATGTTGAGGGCTAGGGTTAGAGATCCGGTTAGGGTTACGATTGGACCTAGGGTTAGGGTTATGTTGAGGGCTAGGGTTAGAGATCCGGTTAGGGTTACGATTGGACCTAGGGTTAGGGTTATGTTGAGGGCTAGGGTTAGAGATCCGGTTAGGGTTACGATTGGACCTAGGGTTAGGGTTATGTTGAGGGCTAGGGTTGGAGATCCGGTTAGGGTTACGATTGGACCTAGGGTTAGGGTTATGTTGAGGGCTAGGGTTGGAGATCCGGTTATGCTTACAATTGGACCTAGGGTTAGGGTTATGTTGAGGGCTAGGGTTAGAGATCCGGTTATGCTTACGATTGGACCTAGGGTTAGGGTTATGTTGAGGGCTAGGGTTAGAGATCCGGTTATGCTTACGATTGGACCTAGGGTTAGGGTTATGTTGAGGGCTAGGGTTAGAGATCCGGTTAGGGTTACGATTGGACCTAGGGTTAGGGTTATGTTGAGGGCTAGGGTTAGAGATCCGGTTAGGGTTACTATTGGACCTAGGGTTAGGGTTATGTTGAGGGCTAGGGTTAGAGATCCGGTTAGGGTTACGATTGGACCTAGGGTTAGGGTTATGTTGAGGGCTAGGGTTAGAGATCCGGTTAGGGTTACGATTGGACCTGGGGTTAGGGTTATGTTGAGGGCTAGGGTTGGAGATCCGGTTAGGGTTACGATTGGACCTAGGGTTAGGGTTATGTTGAGGGCTAGGGTTAGAGATCCGGTTATGCTTACGATTGGACCTAGGGTTAGGGTTATGTTGAGGGCTAGGGTTGGAGATCCGGTTATGCTTACGATTGGACCTAGGGTTAGGGTTATGTTGAGGGCTAGGGTTAGAGGTCCGGTAAGGGTTACGATTGGACCTAGGGTTAGGGTTATGTTGAGGGCTAGGGTTAGAGATCCGGTTAGGGTTACGATTGGACCTAGGGTTAGGGTTATGTTGAGGGCTAGGGTTAGAGATCCGGTTAGGGTTACGATTGGACCTAGGGTTAGGGTTATGTTGTGGGCTAGGGTTAGAGAGACGGTTAGGGTTACGATTGGACCTAGGGTTAGGATTATGTTGACGGCTAGGGTTAGAGATTCCGTTAGGGTTACGATTGGACCTAGGGTTAGGGTTATGTTGTGGGCTAAGGTTAGAGAGACGGTTAGGGTTACGATTGGACCTAGGGTTAGGATTATGTTGACGGCTAGGGTTAGAGATTCCGTTAGGGTTACGATTGGACCTAGGGTTAGGGTTATGTTGAGGGCTAGGGTTAGAGATCCGGTTAGGGTTACGATTGGACCTAGGGTTAGGGTTTGGTTGAGGGCTAGGGTTAGAGATCCGGTTAGGGTTACGATTGGACCTAGGGTTAGGGTTATGTTGAGGGCTAGGGTTAGAGATCCGGTTAGGGTTACGATTGGACCTAGGGTTAGGGTTATGTTGTGAGCTAGGGTTAGAGAGACGGTTAGGGTTACGATTGGACCTAGGGTTAGGGTTATGTTGACGGCTAGGGTTAGAGATGCCGTTAGGGTTACGATTGGACCTAGGGTTAGGGTTATGTTGAGGGTTAGGGTTAGAGATCCGGTTAGGGTTACGATTGGACCTAGGGTTAGCGTTATGTTGAGGGCTAGGGTTAGAGATCCGGTTTGGGTTACGATTGGACCTAGGGTTAGGGTTATGTTGAGGGCTAGGGTTAGAGATCCGGTTAGGGTTACGATTGGACGTAGGGTTAGGGTTATGTTGAGGGCTAGGTTTAGAGATGCGGTTAGGGTTACTATTGGACCTAGGGTTAGGGTTATGTTGAGGGCTAGGGTTAGAGATGCCCTTAGGGTTAGGATTAGACCTAGGGTTAGGGTTATGTTGAGGGCTAGGGTTAGAGATCCGGTTAGGGTTACGATTGGACCTAGGGTTAGGGTTATGTTGAGGGCTAGGGTTAGAGAATCGGTTAGGGTACGATTGGACCTAGGGTTAGGGTTATGTTGAGGGCTAGGGTTAGAGATCCGGTTAGGGTTACGATTGGACCTAGGGTTAGGGTTATGTTGAGGGCTAGGGTTAGAGAGACGGTTAGGGTTACGATTGGACCTAGGGTTAGGGTTATGTTGAGGGCTAGGGTTAGAGATCCGGTTAGGGTTACGATTGGACCTAGGGTTAGGGTTATGTTCAGGGCTAGGGTTAGAGATGCCGTTAAGGTTACGATTGGACCTAGGGTTCGAGTTATGTTGAGGGTTAGGGTTAGAGATCCGGTTAGGGTTACGATTGGACCTAGGGTTAGGGTTATGTTGAGGGCTAGGGTTAGAGATCCGGTTAGGGTTACGATTGGACCTAGGGTTAGGGTTATGTTGTGAGCTAGGGTTAGAGAGACTGTTAGGGTTACGATTGGACCTAGGGTTAGGGTTATGTTGAGGGCTAGGGTTAGAGAGACGGTTCGGGTCTGGATGGGACCTAGGGTTAGGGTTATGTTGAGGGCTAGGGTTAGAGAGACGGTTCGGGTCTGGATGGGACCTAGGGTTAGGGTTATGTTGAGGGCTAGGGTTAGAGAGACGGTTCGGGTCTGGATGGGACCTAGGGTTAGGGTTATGTTGAGTGCTAGGGTTAGAGAGACGGTTCGGGTCTGGATGGGACCTAGCGTTAGGGTTATGTTGAGGGCTAGGGTTAGATATCCGGTTAGGGTTCCGATTGGATCTAGGGTTAGGGTTATGTTGAGGGCTAGCGTTAGAGATCTGGTTAGGGTTACGATTGGACCTAGGGTTAGGGTTATGTTGAGGGCTAGGGTTAGAGATCCGGTTAGGGTTAAGATTGGACCTAGGGTTAGGGTTATGTTGAGGGCTAGGGTTAGAGATCCGGTTACGGTTACGGTTGGACCTAGGGTTAGGGTTATGTTGAGGGCTAGGTTTAGAGATCCGGTTAGGGTTACGATTGGACCTAGGGTTAGGGTTATGTTGAGGGCTAGGGTTAGAGATCCGGTTTGGGTTAAGATTGGACCTAGGGTTAGGGTTATGTTGAGGGCTAGGGTTAGAGATCCGGTTAGGGTTCCGATTGGACCTAGGGTTAGGGTTATGTTGAGGGCTAGGGTTAGAAATCTGGTTAGGGTTACGATTGGACCTAGGGTTAGGGTTATGTTGAGGGCTAGGGTTAGAGATCCGGTTAGGGTTACGATTGGACCTAGGGTTAGGGTTATGTTGAGGGCTAGGGTTAGAGATCCGGTTATGCTTACGATTGGACCTAGGGTTAGGGTTATGTTGAGGACTAGGGTTAGAGATCCGGTTATGCTTACGATTGGACCTAGGGTTAGGGTTATGTTGAGCGCTAGGGTTAGAGATCCGGTTAGGGTTACGATTGGACCTAGGGTTAGGGTTATGTTGAGGGCTAGGGTTAGAGATCCGGTTAGGGTTAAGATTGGACCTAGGGTTAGGGTTATGTTGAGGGCTAGGGTTAGAGATCCGGTTATGCTTACGATTGGACCTAGGGTTAGGGTTATGTTGAGGGCTAGGGTTAGAGATCCGGTTAGGGTTACGATTGGACCTAGAGTTAGGGTTATGTTGAGGGCTAGGGTTAGAGATCCGGTTAGGGTTACGATTGGACCTAGGGTTAGGGTTATGTTGAGGGCTAGGGTTAGAGATCCGGTTAGGGTTAGGATTGGACCTAGGGTTAGGGTTATGTTGAGGGCTAGGGTTAGAGATCCGGTTAGGGTTACGATTGGACCTAGGGTTAGGGTTATGTTGAGGGCTATGGTTAGAGATCCGGTTAGGGTTACGATTGGACCTAGGGTTAGGGTTATGTTGAGGGCTAGGGTTAGAGATCCGGTTAGGGTTAAGATTGGACCTAGGGTTAGGGTTATGTTGAGGGCTAGGGTTAGAGATCCGGTTAGGGTTACGATTGGACCTAGGGTTAGGGTTATGTTGAGGGCTAGGGTTAGAGATCCGGTTATGCTTACGATTGGACCTAGGGTTAGGGTTATGTTGAGGGCTAGGGTTAGAGATCCGGTTAGGGTTACGATTGGACCTAGGGTTAGGGTTATGTATAGGGCTAGGTTTAGAGATCCGGTTAGGGTTACGATTGGACCTAGGGTTAGGGTTATGTTGAGGGCTAGGGTTGGAGATCCGGTTAGGGTTACGATTGGACCTAGGGTTAGGGTTATGTTGAGGGCTAGGGTTAGAGATCCGGTTAGGGTTACGATTGGACCTAGGGTTAGGGTTATGTTGAGGGCTAGGGTTAGAGATCCGGTTAGGGTTACGATTGGACCTAGGGTTAGGGTTATGTTGAGGGCTAGGGTTAGAGATCCGGTTAGGGTTACGATTGGACCTAGGGTTAGGGTTATGTTGAGGGCTAGGGTTAGAGATCCGGTTAGGGTTACGATTGGACCTAGGGTTAGGGTTATGTTGAGGGCTAGGGTTGGAGATCCGGTTAGGGTTACGATTGGACCTAGGGTTAGGGTTATGTTGAGGGCTAGGGTTGGAGATCCGGTTATGCTTACAATTGGACCTAGGGTTAGGGTTATGTTGAGGGCTAGGGTTAGAGATCCGGTTATGCTTACGATTGGACCTAGGGTTAGGGTTATGTTGAGGGCTAGGGTTAGAGATCCGGTTATGCTTACGATTGGACCTAGGGTTAGGGTTATGTTGAGGGCTAGGGTTAGAGATCCGGTTAGGGTTACGATTGGACCTAGGGTTAGGGTTATGTTGAGGGCTAGGGTTAGAGATCCGGTTAGGGTTACTATTGGACCTAGGGTTAGGGTTATGTTGAGGGCTAGGGTTAGAGATCCGGTTAGGGTTACGATTGGACCTAGGGTTAGGGTTATGTTGAGGGCTAGGGTTAGAGATCCGGTTAGGGTTACGATTGGACCTGGGGTTAGGGTTATGTTGAGGGCTAGGGTTGGAGATCCGGTTAGGGTTACGATTGGACCTAGGGTTAGGGTTATGTTGAGGGCTAGGGTTAGAGATCCGGTTATGCTTACGATTGGACCTAGGGTTAGGGTTATGTTGAGGGCTAGGGTTGGAGATCCGGTTATGCTTACGATTGGACCTAGGGTTAGGGTTATGTTGAGGGCTAGGGTTAGAGGTCCGGTAAGGGTTACGATTGGACCTAGGGTTAGGGTTATGTTGAGGGCTAGGGTTAGAGATCCGGTTAGGGTTACGATTGGACCTAGGGTTAGGGTTATGTTGAGGGCTAGGGTTAGAGATCCGGTTAGGGTTACGATTGGACCTAGGGTTAGGGTTATGTTGTGGGCTAGGGTTAGAGAGACGGTTAGGGTTACGATTGGACCTAGGGTTAGGATTATGTTGACGGCTAGGGTTAGAGATTCCGTTAGGGTTACGATTGGACCTAGGGTTAGGGTTATGTTGTGGGCTAAGGTTAGAGAGACGGTTAGGGTTACGATTGGACCTAGGGTTAGGATTATGTTGACGGCTAGGGTTAGAGATTCCGTTAGGGTTACGATTGGACCTAGGGTTAGGGTTATGTTGAGGGCTAGGGTTAGAGATCCGGTTAGGGTTACGATTGGACCTAGGGTTAGGGTTTGGTTGAGGGCTAGGGTTAGAGATCCGGTTAGGGTTACGATTGGACCTAGGGTTAGGGTTATGTTGAGGGCTAGGGTTAGAGATCCGGTTAGGGTTACGATTGGACCTAGGGTTAGGGTTATGTTGTGAGCTAGGGTTAGAGAGACGGTTAGGGTTACGATTGGACCTAGGGTTAGGGTTATGTTGACGGCTAGGGTTAGAGATGCCGTTAGGGTTACGATTGGACCTAGGGTTAGGGTTATGTTGAGGGTTAGGGTTAGAGATCCGGTTAGGGTTACGATTGGACCTAGGGTTAGCGTTATGTTGAGGGCTAGGGTTAGAGATCCGGTTTGGGTTACGATTGGACCTAGGGTTAGGGTTATGTTGAGGGCTAGGGTTAGAGATCCGGTTAGGGTTACGATTGGACGTAGGGTTAGGGTTATGTTGAGGGCTAGGTTTAGAGATGCGGTTAGGGTTACTATTGGACCTAGGGTTAGGGTTATGTTGAGGGCTAGGGTTAGAGATGCCCTTAGGGTTAGGATTAGACCTAGGGTTAGGGTTATGTTGAGGGCTAGGGTTAGAGATCCGGTTAGGGTTACGATTGGACCTAGGGTTAGGGTTATGTTGAGGGCTAGGGTTAGAGAATCGGTTAGGGTACGATTGGACCTAGGGTTAGGGTTATGTTGAGGGCTAGGGTTAGAGATCCGGTTAGGGTTACGATTGGACCTAGGGTTAGGGTTATGTTGAGGGCTAGGGTTAGAGAGACGGTTAGGGTTACGATTGGACCTAGGGTTAGGGTTATGTTGAGGGCTAGGGTTAGAGATCCGGTTAGGGTTACGATTGGACCTAGGGTTAGGGTTATGTTCAGGGCTAGGGTTAGAGATGCCGTTAAGGTTACGATTGGACCTAGGGTTCGAGTTATGTTGAGGGTTAGGGTTAGAGATCCGGTTAGGGTTACGATTGGACCTAGGGTTAGGGTTATGTTGAGG
Source organism: Miniopterus natalensis (assembly GCF_054644295.1). NCBI lineage: Eukaryota > Metazoa > Chordata > Mammalia > Chiroptera > Miniopteridae > Miniopterus > Miniopterus natalensis. The sequence goes on along the minus strand of NW_028269917.1, from coordinate 19,386 downwards.
GCTAGGGTTAGAGATCCGGTTAGGGTTACGATTGGACCTAGGGTTAGGGTTATGTTGTGAGCTAGGGTTAGAGAGACTGTTAGGGTTACGATTGGACCTAGGGTTAGGGTTATGTTGAGGGCTAGGGTTAGAGAGACGGTTCGGGTCTGGATGGGACCTAGGGTTAGGGTTATGTTGAGGGCTAGGGTTAGAGAGACGGTTCGGGTCTGGATGGGACCTAGGGTTAGGGTTATGTTGAGGGCTAGGGTTAGAGAGACGGTTCGGGTCTGGATGGGACCTAGGGTTAGGGTTATGTTGAGTGCTAGGGTTAGAGAGACGGTTCGGGTCTGGATGGGACCTAGCGTTAGGGTTATGTTGAGGGCTAGGGTTAGATATCCGGTTAGGGTTCCGATTGGATCTAGGGTTAGGGTTATGTTGAGGGCTAGCGTTAGAGATCTGGTTAGGGTTACGATTGGACCTAGGGTTAGGGTTATGTTGAGGGCTAGGGTTAGAGATCCGGTTAGGGTTAAGATTGGACCTAGGGTTAGGGTTATGTTGAGGGCTAGGGTTAGAGATCCGGTTACGGTTACGGTTGGACCTAGGGTTAGGGTTATGTTGAGGGCTAGGTTTAGAGATCCGGTTAGGGTTACGATTGGACCTAGGGTTAGGGTTATGTTGAGGGCTAGGGTTAGAGATCCGGTTTGGGTTAAGATTGGACCTAGGGTTAGGGTTATGTTGAGGGCTAGGGTTAGAGATCCGGTTAGGGTTCCGATTGGACCTAGGGTTAGGGTTATGTTGAGGGCTAGGGTTAGAAATCTGGTTAGGGTTACGATTGGACCTAGGGTTAGGGTTATGTTGAGGGCTAGGGTTAGAGATCCGGTTAGGGTTACGATTGGACCTAGGGTTAGGGTTATGTTGAGGGCTAGGGTTAGAGATCCGGTTATGCTTACGATTGGACCTAGGGTTAGGGTTATGTTGAGGACTAGGGTTAGAGATCCGGTTATGCTTACGATTGGACCTAGGGTTAGGGTTATGTTGAGCGCTAGGGTTAGAGATCCGGTTAGGGTTACGATTGGACCTAGGGTTAGGGTTATGTTGAGGGCTAGGGTTAGAGATCCGGTTAGGGTTAAGATTGGACCTAGGGTTAGGGTTATGTTGAGGGCTAGGGTTAGAGATCCGGTTATGCTTACGATTGGACCTAGGGTTAGGGTTATGTTGAGGGCTAGGGTTAGAGATCCGGTTAGGGTTACGATTGGACCTAGAGTTAGGGTTATGTTGAGGGCTAGGGTTAGAGATCCGGTTAGGGTTACGATTGGACCTAGGGTTAGGGTTATGTTGAGGGCTAGGGTTAGAGATCCGGTTAGGGTTAGGATTGGACCTAGGGTTAGGGTTATGTTGAGGGCTAGGGTTAGAGATCCGGTTAGGGTTACGATTGGACCTAGGGTTAGGGTTATGTTGAGGGCTATGGTTAGAGATCCGGTTAGGGTTACGATTGGACCTAGGGTTAGGGTTATGTTGAGGGCTAGGGTTAGAGATCCGGTTAGGGTTAAGATTGGACCTAGGGTTAGGGTTATGTTGAGGGCTAGGGTTAGAGATCCGGTTAGGGTTACGATTGGACCTAGGGTTAGGGTTATGTTGAGGGCTAGGGTTAGAGATCCGGTTATGCTTACGATTGGACCTAGGGTTAGGGTTATGTTGAGGGCTAGGGTTAGAGATCCGGTTAGGGTTACGATTGGACCTAGGGTTAGGGTTATGTATAGGGCTAGGTTTAGAGATCCGGTTAGGGTTACGATTGGACCTAGGGTTAGGGTTATGTTGAGGGCTAGGGTTGGAGATCCGGTTAGGGTTACGATTGGACCTAGGGTTAGGGTTATGTTGAGGGCTAGGGTTAGAGATCCGGTTAGGGTTACGATTGGACCTAGGGTTAGGGTTATGTTGAGGGCTAGGGTTAGAGATCCGGTTAGGGTTACGATTGGACCTAGGGTTAGGGTTATGTTGAGGGCTAGGGTTAGAGATCCGGTTAGGGTTACGATTGGACCTAGGGTTAGGGTTATGTTGAGGGCTAGGGTTAGAGATCCGGTTAGGGTTACGATTGGACCTAGGGTTAGGGTTATGTTGAGGGCTAGGGTTGGAGATCCGGTTAGGGTTACGATTGGACCTAGGGTTAGGGTTATGTTGAGGGCTAGGGTTGGAGATCCGGTTATGCTTACAATTGGACCTAGGGTTAGGGTTATGTTGAGGGCTAGGGTTAGAGATCCGGTTATGCTTACGATTGGACCTAGGGTTAGGGTTATGTTGAGGGCTAGGGTTAGAGATCCGGTTATGCTTACGATTGGACCTAGGGTTAGGGTTATGTTGAGGGCTAGGGTTAGAGATCCGGTTAGGGTTACGATTGGACCTAGGGTTAGGGTTATGTTGAGGGCTAGGGTTAGAGATCCGGTTAGGGTTACTATTGGACCTAGGGTTAGGGTTATGTTGAGGGCTAGGGTTAGAGATCCGGTTAGGGTTACGATTGGACCTAGGGTTAGGGTTATGTTGAGGGCTAGGGTTAGAGATCCGGTTAGGGTTACGATTGGACCTGGGGTTAGGGTTATGTTGAGGGCTAGGGTTGGAGATCCGGTTAGGGTTACGATTGGACCTAGGGTTAGGGTTATGTTGAGGGCTAGGGTTAGAGATCCGGTTATGCTTACGATTGGACCTAGGGTTAGGGTTATGTTGAGGGCTAGGGTTGGAGATCCGGTTATGCTTACGATTGGACCTAGGGTTAGGGTTATGTTGAGGGCTAGGGTTAGAGGTCCGGTAAGGGTTACGATTGGACCTAGGGTTAGGGTTATGTTGAGGGCTAGGGTTAGAGATCCGGTTAGGGTTACGATTGGACCTAGGGTTAGGGTTATGTTGAGGGCTAGGGTTAGAGATCCGGTTAGGGTTACGATTGGACCTAGGGTTAGGGTTATGTTAAGGGCTAGGGTTAGAGATCCGGTTAGGGTTACGATTGGACCTAGGGTTAGGGTTATGTTGAGGGCTAGGGTTGGAGATCCGGTCAGGGTTACGATTGGACCTAGGGTTAGGGTTATGTTGAGGGCTAGGGTTAGAGATCCGGTTATGCTTACGATTGGACCTAGGGTTAGGGTTATGTTGAGGGCTAGGGTTGGAGATCCGGTTATGCTTACGATTGGACCTAGGGTTAGGGTTATGTTGAGGGCTAGGGTTAGAGGTCCGGTTATGCTTACGATTGGACCTAGGGTTAGGGTTATGTTGAGGGCTAGGGTTAGAGGTCCGGTTAGGGTTACGATTGGACCTAGGGTTAGGGTTATGTTGAGGGCTAGGGTTAGAGATTCGGTTAGCGTTACGATTGGACCTAGGGTTAGGGTTATGTTGAGGGCTAGGGTTAGAGATCCGGTTAGGGTTACGATTGGACCTAGGGTTAGGGTTATGTTGAGGGCTAGGGTTAGAGATCCGGTTAGGGTTACGATTGGACCTAGGGTTAGGGTTATGTTGAGGGCTAGGGTTGGAGATCCGGTTAGGGTTACGATTGGACCTAGGGTTAGGGTTATGTTGAGGGCTAGGGTTAGAGATCCGGTTAGGGTTACGATTGGACCTAGGGTTAGGGTTATGTTGAGGGCTAGGGTTGGAGATCCGGTTAGGGTTACGATTGGACCTAGGGTTAGGGTTATGTTGAGGGCTAGGGTTAGAGATCCGGTTAGGGTTACGATTGGACCTAGGGTTAGGGTTATGTTGTGGGCTAGGGTTGGAGATCCGGTTATGCTTACGATTGGACCTAGGGTTAGGGTTATGTTGAGGGCTAGGGTTAGAGATCCGGTTATGCTTACGATTGGACCTAGGGTTAGGGTTATGTTGAGGGCTAGGGTTAGAGATCCGGTTATGCTTACGATTGGACCTAGGGTTAGGGTTATGTTGAGGGCTAGGGTTAGAGATCCGGTTAGGGTTACGATTGGACCTAGGGTTAGGGTTATTTTGAGGGCTAGGGTTAGAGATCCGGTTAGGGTTACGATTGGACGTAGGGTTAGGGTTATGTTGAGGGCTAGGGTTAGAGATCCGGTTAGGGTTACGATTGGACCTAGGGTTAGGGTTATGTTGCGGGCTAGGGTTAGAGATCCGGTTAGGGTTACAATTGGACCTAGGGTTAGGGTTATGTTGAGGGCTAGGGTTGGAGATCCGGTTAGGGTCTGGATGGGACCTAGGGTTAGGGTTATGTTGAGGGCTAGGGTTAGAGAGACGGTTCGGGTCTGGATGGGACCTAGGGTTAGGGTTATGTTGAGGGCTAGGGTTAGAGAGACGGTTCGGGTCTGGATGGGACCTAGGGTTAGGGTTATGTTGAGTGCTAGGGTTAGAGAGACGGTTCGGGTCTGGATGGGACCTAGCGTTAGGGTTATGTTGAGGGCTAGGGTTAGATATCCGGTTAGGGTTCCGATTGGATCTAGGGTTAGGGTTATGTTGAGGGCTAGCGTTAGAGATCTGGTTAGGGTTACGATTGGACCTAGGGTTAGGGTTATGTTGAGGGCTAGGGTTAGAGATCCGGTTAGGGTTAAGATTGGACCTAGGGTTAGGGTTATGTTGAGGGCTAGGGTTAGAGATCCGGTTACGGTTACGGTTGGACCTAGGGTTAGGGTTATGTTGAGGGCTAGGTTTAGAGATCCGGTTAGGGTTACGATTGGACCTAGGGTTAGGGTTATGTTGAGGGCTAGGGTTAGAGATCCGGTTTGGGTTAAGATTGGACCTAGGGTTAGGGTTATGTTGAGGGCTAGGGTTAGAGATCCGGTTAGGGTTCCGATTGGACCTAGGGTTAGGGTTATGTTGAGGGCTAGGGTTAGAAATCTGGTTAGGGTTACGATTGGACCTAGGGTTAGGGTTATGTTGAGGGCTAGGGTTAGAGATCCGGTTAGGGTTACGATTGGACCTAGGGTTAGGGTTATGTTGAGGGCTAGGGTTAGAGATCCGGTTATGCTTACGATTGGACCTAGGGTTAGGGTTATGTTGAGGACTAGGGTTAGAGATCCGGTTATGCTTACGATTGGACCTAGGGTTAGGGTTATGTTGAGCGCTAGGGTTAGAGATCCGGTTAGGGTTACGATTGGACCTAGGGTTAGGGTTATGTTGAGGGCTAGGGTTAGAGATCCGGTTAGGGTTAAGATTGGACCTAGGGTTAGGGTTATGTTGAGGGCTAGGGTTAGAGATCCGGTTATGCTTACGATTGGACCTAGGGTTAGGGTTATGTTGAGGGCTAGGGTTAGAGATCCGGTTAGGGTTACGATTGGACCTAGAGTTAGGGTTATGTTGAGGGCTAGGGTTAGAGATCCGGTTAGGGTTACGATTGGACCTAGGGTTAGGGTTATGTTGAGGGCTAGGGTTAGAGATCCGGTTAGGGTTAGGATTGGACCTAGGGTTAGGGTTATGTTGAGGGCTAGGGTTAGAGATCCGGTTAGGGTTACGATTGGACCTAGGGTTAGGGTTATGTTGAGGGCTATGGTTAGAGATCCGGTTAGGGTTACGATTGGACCTAGGGTTAGGGTTATGTTGAGGGCTAGGGTTAGAGATCCGGTTAGGGTTAAGATTGGACCTAGGGTTAGGGTTATGTTGAGGGCTAGGGTTAGAGATCCGGTTAGGGTTACGATTGGACCTAGGGTTAGGGTTATGTTGAGGGCTAGGGTTAGAGATCCGGTTATGCTTACGATTGGACCTAGGGTTAGGGTTATGTTGAGGGCTAGGGTTAGAGATCCGGTTAGGGTTACGATTGGACCTAGGGTTAGGGTTATGTATAGGGCTAGGTTTAGAGATCCGGTTAGGGTTACGATTGGACCTAGGGTTAGGGTTATGTTGAGGGCTAGGGTTGGAGATCCGGTTAGGGTTACGATTGGACCTAGGGTTAGGGTTATGTTGAGGGCTAGGGTTAGAGATCCGGTTAGGGTTACGATTGGACCTAGGGTTAGGGTTATGTTGAGGGCTAGGGTTAGAGATCCGGTTAGGGTTACGATTGGACCTAGGGTTAGGGTTATGTTGAGGGCTAGGGTTAGAGATCCGGTTAGGGTTACGATTGGACCTAGGGTTAGGGTTATGTTGAGGGCTAGGGTTAGAGATCCGGTTAGGGTTACGATTGGACCTAGGGTTAGGGTTATGTTGAGGGCTAGGGTTGGAGATCCGGTTAGGGTTACGATTGGACCTAGGGTTAGGGTTATGTTGAGGGCTAGGGTTGGAGATCCGGTTATGCTTACAATTGGACCTAGGGTTAGGGTTATGTTGAGGGCTAGGGTTAGAGATCCGGTTATGCTTACGATTGGACCTAGGGTTAGGGTTATGTTGAGGGCTAGGGTTAGAGATCCGGTTATGCTTACGATTGGACCTAGGGTTAGGGTTATGTTGAGGGCTAGGGTTAGAGATCCGGTTAGGGTTACGATTGGACCTAGGGTTAGGGTTATGTTGAGGGCTAGGGTTAGAGATCCGGTTAGGGTTATTATTGGACCTAGGGTTAGGGTTATGTTGAGGGCTAGGGTTAGAGATCCGGTTAGGGTTACGATTGGACCTAGGGTTAGGGTTATGTTGAGGGCTAGGGTTAGAGATCCGGTTAGGGTTACGATTGGACCTGGGGTTAGGGTTATGTTGAGGGCTAGGGTTGGAGATCCGGTTAGGGTTACGATTGGACCTAGGGTTAGGGTTATGTTGAGGGCTAGGGTTAGAGATCCGGTTATGCTTACGATTGGACCTAGGGTTAGGGTTATGTTGAGGGCTAGGGTTGGAGATCCGGTTATGCTTACGATTGGACCTAGGGTTAGGGTTATGTTGAGGGCTAGGGTTAGAGGTCCGGTAAGGGTTACGATTGGACCTAGGGTTAGGGTTATGTTGAGGGCTAGGGTTAGAGATCCGGTTAGGGTTACGATTGGACCTAGGGTTAGGGTTATGTTGAGGGCTAGGGTTAGAGATCCGGTTAGGGTTACGATTGGACCTAGGGTTAGGGTTATGTTAAGGGCTAGGGTTAGAGATCCGGTTAGGGTTACGATTGGACCTAGGGTTAGGGTTATGTTGAGGGCTAGGGTTGGAGATCCGGTCAGGGTTACGATTGGACCTAGGGTTAGGGTTATGTTGAGGGCTAGGGTTAGAGATCCGGTTATGCTTACGATTGGACCTAGGGTTAGGGTTATGTTGAGGGCTAGGGTTGGAGATCCGGTTATGCTTACGATTGGACCTAGGGTTAGGGTTATGTTGAGGGCTAGGGTTAGAGGTCCGGTTATGCTTACGATTGGACCTAGGGTTAGGGTTATGTTGAGGGCTAGGGTTAGAGGTCCGGTTAGGGTTACGATTGGACCTAGGGTTAGGGTTATGTTGAGGGCTAGGGTTAGAGATTCGGTTAGGGTTACGATTGGACCTAGGGTTAGGGTTATGTTGAGGGCTAGGGTTAGAGATCCGGTTAGGGTTACGATTGGACCTAGGGTTAGGGTTATGTTGAGGGCTAGGGTTAGAGATCCGGTTAGGGTTACGATTGGACCTAGGGTTAGGGTTATGTTGAGGGCTAGGGTTGGAGATCCGGTTAGGGTTACGATTGGACCTAGGGTTAGGGTTATGTTGAGGGCTAGGGTTAGAGATCCGGTTAGGGTTACGATTGGACCTAGGGTTAGGGTTATGTTGAGGGCTAGGGTTGGAGATCCGGTTAGGGTTACGATTGGACCTAGGGTTAGGGTTATGTTGAGGGCTAGGGTTAGAGATCCGGTTAGGGTTACGATTGGACCTAGGGTTAGGGTTATGTTGTGGGCTAGGGTTGGAGATCCGGTTATGCTTACGATTGGACCTAGGGTTAGGGTTATGTTGAGGGCTAGGGTTAGAGATCCGGTTATGCTTACGATTGGACCTAGGGTTAGGGTTATGTTGAGGGCTAGGGTTAGAGATCCGGTTATGCTTACGATTGGACCTAGGGTTAGGGTTATGTTGAGGGCTAGGGTTAGAGATCCGGTTAGGGTTACGATTGGACCTAGGGTTAGGGTTATTTTGAGGGCTAGGGTTAGAGATCCGGTTAGGGTTACGATTGGACGTAGGGTTAGGGTTATGTTGAGGGCTAGGGTTAGAGATCCGGTTAGGGTTACGATTGGACCTAGGGTTAGGGTTATGTTGCGGGCTAGGGTTAGAGATCCGGTTAGGGTTACAATTGGACCTAGGGTTAGGGTTATGTTGAGGGCTAGGGTTGGAGATCCGGTTAGGGTTACGATTGGACCTAGGGTTAGGGTTATGTTGAGGGCTAGGGTTAGAGATCCGGTTATGCTTACGATTGGACCTAGGGTTAGGGTTATGTTGAGGGCTAGGGTTGGAGATCCGGTTATGCTTACGATTGGACCTAGGGTTAGGGTTATGTTGAGGGCTAGGGTTAGAGGTCCGGTAAGGGTTACGATTGGACCTAGGATTAGGGTTATGTTGAGGGCTAGGGTTAGAGATCCGGTTAGGGTTACGATTGGACCTAGGGTTAGGGTTATGTTGAGGGCTAGGGTTAGAGATCTGGTTATGGTTACGATTGGACCTAGGGTTAGGGTTATGTTGAGGGCTAGGGTTAGAGATCCGGTTAGGGTTAAGATTGGACCTAGGGTTAGGATTATGTTGAGGGCTAGGGTTAGAGATCCGGTTACGGTTACGGTTGGACCTAGGGTTAGGGTTATGTTGAGGGCTAGGGTTAGAGATCCGGTTAGGGTTACGATTGGACCTAGGGTTAGGGTTATGTTGAGGGCTAGGGTTAGAGATCCGGTTAGGGTTAAGATTGGACCTAGGGTTAGGGTTATGTTGAGGGCTAGGGTTAGAGATCCGGTTAGGGTTCCGATTGGACCTAGGGTTAGGGTTATGTTGAGGGCTAGGGTTAGAGATCTGGTTAGGGTTACGATTGGACCTAGGGTTAGGGTTTTGTTGAGGGCTAGGGTTAGAGATCCGGTTAGGGTTACGATTGGACCTAGGGTTAGGGTTATGTTGAGGGCTAGGGTTAGAGATCCGGTTATGCTTACGATTGGACCTAGGGTTAGGGTTATGTTGAGGGCTAGGGTTAGAGATCCAGTTATGCTTACGATTGGACCTAGGGTTAGGGTTATGTTGAGGGCTAGGGTTAGAGATCCGGTTAGGGTTCCGATTGGACCTAGGGTTAGGGTTATGTTGAGGGCTAGGGTTAGAGATCCGGTTAGGGTTACGATTGGACCTAGGGTTAGGGTTATGTTGAGGGCTAGGGTTAGAGATTCGGTTAGCGTTACGATTGGACCTAGGGTTAGGGTTATGTTTAGGGCTAGGGTTAGAGATCCGGTTAGGGTTCCGATTGGACCTAGGGTTAGGGTTATGTTGAGGGCTAGGGTTAGAGATCCGGTTAGGGTTACGATTGGACCTAGGGTTAGGGTTATGTTGAGGGCTAGGGTTAGAGATCCGGTTAGGGTTACGATTGGACCTAGGGTTAGGGTTATGTTGCGGGCTAGGGTTAGAGATCCGGTTAGGGTTCCGATTGGACCTAGGGTTAGGGTTATGTTGAGGGCTAGGGTTAGAGATCCGGTTAGGGTTCCGATTGGACCTAGGGTTAGGGTTATGTTGAGGGGTAGGGTTAGAGATCCGGTTAGGGTTACGATTGGACCTAGGGTTAGGGTTATGTTGAGGGCTAGGGTTAGAGATCCGGTTAGGGTTACGATTGGACCTAGGGTTAGGGTTATGTTGAGGGCTAGGGTTGGAGATCCGGTTAGGGTTACGATTGGACCTAGGGTTAGGGTTATGTTGAGGGCTAGGCTTAGAGATCCGGTTAGGGTTACGATTGGACCTAGGGTTAGGGTTATGTTGAGGGCTAGGGTTGGAGATCCGGTTATGCTTACGATTGGACCTAGGGTTAGGGTTATGTTGAGGGCTAGGGTTAGAGATCCGGTTATGCTTACGATTGGACCTAGGGTTAGGGTTATGTTGAGGGCTAGGGTTAGAGATCCGGTTATGCTTACGATTGGACCTAGGGTTAGGGTTATGTTGAGGGCTAGGGTTAGAGATCCGGTTAGGGTTACGATTGGACCTAGGGTTAGGGTTATTTTGAGGGCTAGGGTTAGAGATCCGGTTAGGGTTACGATTGGACCTAGGGTTAGGGTTATGATGAGGGCTAGGGTTAGAGATCCGGTTATGCTTACGATTGGACCTAGGGTTAGGGTTATGTTGAGGGCTAGGGTTGGAGATCCGGTTAGGGTTACGATTGGACCTAGGGTTAGGGTTATGTTGAGGGCTAGGGTTGGAGATCCGGTTAGGGTTACGATTGGACCTAGGGTTAGGGTTATGTTGAGGGCTAGGGTTAGAGATCCGGTTATGCTTACGATTGGACCTAGGGTTAGGGTTATGTTGAGGGCTAGGGTTGGAGATCCGGTTAGGGTTACGATTGGACCTAGGGTTAGGGTTATGTTGAGGGCTAGGGTTGGAGATCCGGTTAGGGTTACGATTGGACCTAGGGTTAGGGTTATGTTGAGGGCTAGGGTTAGAGATCCGGTTAGGGTTACGATTGGACCTAGGGTTAGGGTTATGTTGAGGGCTAGGGTTAGAGATCCGGTTAGGGTTACGATTGGACCTAGGGTTAGGGTTATGTTGAGGGCTAGGGTTAGAGATCCGGTTAGGGTTACGATTGGACCTAGGGTTAGGGTTATGTTGAGGGCTAGGGTTGCAGATCCGGTTAGGGTTACGATTGGACCTAGGGTTAGGGTTATGTTGAGGGCTAGGGTTAGAGATCCGGTTAGGGTTCCGATTGGACCTAGGGTTAGGGTTATGTTGAGGGCTAGGGTTAGAGATCTGGTTAGGGTTACGATTGGACCTAGGGTTAGGGTTATGTTGAGGGCTAGGGTTAGAGATCCGGTTAGGGTTAAGATTGGACCTAGGGTTAGGGTTATGTTGAGGGCTAGGGTTAGAGATCCGGTTACGGTTACGGTTGGACCTAGGGTTAGGGTTATGTTGAGGGCTAGGTTTAGAGATCCGGTTAGGGTTACGATTGGACCTAGGGTTAGGGTTATGTTGAGGGCTAGGGTTAGAGATCCGGTTTGGGTTAAGATTGGACCTAGGGTTAGGGTTATGTTGAGGGCTAGGGTTAGAGATCCGGTTAGGGTTCCGATTGGACCTAGGGTTAGGGTTATGTTGAGGGCTAGGGTTAGAGATCCGGTTAGGGTTCCGATTGGACCTAGGGTTAGGGTTATGTTGAGGGCTAGGGTTAGAGATCCGGTTAGGGTTACGATTGGACCTAGGGTTAGGGTTATGTTGAGGGCTAGGGTTAGAGATCCGGTTATGCTTACGATTGGACCTAGGGTTAGGGTTATGTTGAGGGCTAGGGTTAGAGATCCAGTTATGCTTACGATTGGACCTAGGGTTAGGGTTATGTTGAGGGCTAGGGTTAGAGATCCGGTTAGGGTTACGATTGGACCTAGGGTTAGGGTTATGTTGAGGGCTAGGGTTAGAGATCCGGTTAGGGTTACGATTGGACCTAGGGTTAGGGTTATGTTGAGGGCTAGGGTTAGGGTTAGGGTTAGGGTTAGGGTTAGGGTTAGGGTTAGGGTTAGGGTTAGGGTTAGGGTTAGGGTTAGGGCTAGGGTTAGGGCTAGGGCTAGGGTTAGGGCTAGGGTTAGGGTTAGGGTTAGGGTTAGGGTTAGGGTTAGGGTTAGGGTTAGGGCTAGGGTTAGGGGTTAGGGTTAGGGTTAGGGTTAGGGTTAGGGTTAGGGTTAGGGTTAGGGTTAGGGTTAGGGTTAGGGGTTAGGGTTAGGGTTAGGGTTAGGGTTAGGGTTAGGGTTGGTAGGTTAGGGTTAGGGTTAGGGTTAGGGTTTAGGGTTAGGGTTAGGGTTAGGGTTAGGGTTAGGGTTAGGGTTAGGGTTAGGGTTAGGGTTAGGGTTAGGGTTAGGGTTAGGGTTAGGGTTAGGGTTAGGGTTAGGGTTAGGGTTAGGGTTAGGGTTAGGGTTAGGGTTAGGGTTAGGGTTAGGGTTAGGGTTAGGGTTAGGGTTAGGGTTAGGGTTAGGGTTAGGGTTAGGGTTAGGGTTAGGGTTAGGGTTAGGGTTAGGGTTAGGGTTAGGGTTAGGGTTAGGGTTAGGGTTAGGGTTAGGGTTAGGGTTAGGGTTAGGGTTAGGGTTAGGGTTAGGGTTAGGGTTAGGGTTAGGGTTAGGGTTAGGGTTAGGGTTAGGGTTAGGGTTAGGGTTAGGGTTAGGGTTAGGGTTAGGGTTAGGGTTAGGGTTAGGGTTAGGGTTAGGGTTAGGGTTAGGGTTAGGGTTAGGGTTAGGGTTAGGTTAGGGTTAGGGTTAGGGTTAGGGTTAGGGTTAGGTTAGGGTTAGGGTTAGGGTTAGGGTTAGGGTTAGGGTTAGGGTTAGGGTTAGGGTTAGGGTTAGGGTTAGGGTTAGGGTTAGGGTTAGGGTTAGGGTTAGGGTTAGGGTTAGGGTTAGGGTTAGGGTTAGGGTTAGGGTTAGGGTTAGGGTTAGGGTTAGGTTAGGGTTAGGGTTAGGGTTAGGGTTAGGGTTAGGGTTAGGGTTAGGGTTAGGGTTAGGGTTAGGGTTAGGGTTAGGGTTAGGGTTAGGGTTAGGGTTAGGGTTAGGTTAGGGTTAGGGTTAGGGTTAGGGTTAGGGTTAGGGTTAGGGTTAGGGTTAGGGTTAGGTTAGGGTTAGGGTTAGGGTTAGGGTTAGGGTTAGGGTTAGGTTAGGTTAGGGTTAGGGTTAGGGTTAGGGTTAGGGTTAGGGTTAGGGTTAGGGTTAGGGTTAGGGCTAGGGTAGGCTAGGGCTAGGGCTAGGGCTAGGGCTAGGGCTAGGCTAGGGCTAGGGCTAGGGCTAGGGCTAGGGCTAGGGCTAGGGCTAGGGCTAGGGCTAGGGGCTAGGGCTAGGGCTAGGGCTAGGGCTAGGGCTAGGGCTAGGGCTAGGGCTAGGGCTAGGGCTAGGGCTAGGGCTAGGGCTAGGCTAGGGCTAGGGCTAGGGCTAGGGCTAGGGCTAGGGCTAGGGCTAGGGCTAGGCTAGGGCTAGGGCTAGGGCTAGGGCTAGGGCTAGGGCTAGGGCTAGGGCTAGGGCTAGGGCTAGGGCTAGGGCTAGGGCTAGGGCTAGGGCTAGGGCTAGGGCTAGGGCTAGGGCTAGGGCTAGGGCTAGGGCTAGGGCTAGGGCTAGGGCTAGGGCTAGGGCTAGGGCTAGGGCTAGGGCTAGGGCTAGGGCTAGGGCTAGGGCTAGGGCTAGGGCTAGGGCTAGGGCTAGGCTAGGGCTAGGGCTAGGGCTAGGGCTAGGGCTAGGGCTAGGGCTAGGGCTAGGGCTAGGGCTAGGGCTAGGGCTAGGGCTAGGGCTAGGGCTAGGGCTAGGGCTAGGGCTAGGGCTAGGGCTAGGGCTAGGGCTAGGGCTAGGGCTAGGCTAGGGCTAGGGCTAGGGCTAGGGCTAGGGCTAGGGCTAGGGCTAGGCTAGGGCTAGGGCTAGGGCTAGGGCTAGGGCTAGGGCTAGGGCTAGGGCTAGGGCTAGGGCTAGGGCTAGGGCTAGGGCTAGGGCTAGGGCTAGGGCTAGGGGGGGCTAGGGCTAGGGCTAGGGCTAGGGCTAGGGCTAGGGGCTAGGGTGGGCTAGGGGGCTAGGGGGCGGGTAGGGCTAGGGCTAGGGCTAGGGCTAGGGCTAGGGCTAGGGCTAGGGCTAGGGCTAGGGCTAGGGCTAGGGCTAGGGCTAGGGCTAGGGCTAGGGCTAGGGCTAGGGCTAGGCTAGGGCTAGGGCTAGGGCTAGGGCTAGGGCTAGGGCTAGGGCTAGGGCTAGGGCTAGGGCTAGGGCTAGGGCTAGGGCTAGGGCTAGGGCTAGGGCTAGGGCTAGGGCTAGGGCTAGGGCTAGGGCTAGGGCTAGGCTAGGGCTAGGGCTAGGGCTAGGGCTAGGGCTAGGGCTAGGGCTAGGGCTAGGGCTAGGCTAGGGCTAGGGCTAGGGCTAGGGCTAGGGCTAGGGCTAGGGCTAGGGCTAGGGCTAGGGCTAGGGCTAGGGCTAGGGCTAGGGCTAGGGCTAGGGCTAGGGCTAGGGCTAGGGCTAGGCTAGGGCTAGGGCTAGGGCTAGGGCTAGGGCTAGGGCTAGGGCTAGGGCTAGGGCTAGGGCTAGGGCTAGGGCTAGGGCTAGGGCTAGGGCTAGGGCTAGGGCTAGGGCTAGGGCTAGGGCTAGGGCTAGGGCTAGGGCTAGGGCTAGGGCTAGGGCTAGGGCTAGGGCTAGGGCTAGGGCTAGGGCTAGGGCTAGGGCTAGGGCTAGGGCTAGGGCTAGGGCTAGGCTAGGGCTAGGGCTAGGGCTAGGGCTAGGGCTAGGGCTAGGGCTAGGGCTAGGGCTAGGGCTAGGGCTAGGGCTAGGGCTAGGGCTAGGCTAGGGCTAGGGCTAGGGCTAGGGCTAGGGCTAGGGCTAGGGCTAGGGCTAGGGCTAGGGCTAGGGCTAGGGCTAGGGCTAGGGCTAGGGCTAGGGCTAGGGCT